>NW_028279684.1:0-71716 GCF_059751315.1 Micrasema longulum
GGCCGAGTTATCTCCATTCGATTACCTTTTGCATAATTTTTACATTTTTACAATTTTTACATTTTACATTAGCCGCGGAATACAAAAAAACAATAGAATAAATTATGTCATTTCAACCTATTTTCCCGTGCCTCTACATTCATACATCTTTTCATGCACGCACGCCGATTATTCCTACTTTTGACATGTCCATCTTCGAGTATTTGATGGACTTGATCGTGCCATGTCTTTCTCGGCCTTCCCCGTTTTTCTGCATCCATCAACATTCGCATCGTATAGAGATCCTTTTAGCCGTTCTTTTGCTGTCCATCCGCTCTGCATGTCCAAACCAACGCAGCACCCCTTTATTTATTCTGTCGATAATGCATGTCTCAGCCTTACACAGTTCACGGATCTCGACATTTGTGCACCTATCATACATCGTTTTACCACACATTCGCCTGAGGGATCGCATTTCGACAGCATTTAACCTACTTTCATCATCATTTTTCCAATTCCATACTTCGCTCCCATACATTAGAGTTGGCCCTAAAACTCCATTGTGAACTGCTAGTTTAGCCTCCTGCGATAAACATTTGTTTGCCAAAGTAGATTTCAGTGCACCGTTTACCCTCCTTTCTATCCCTAGTAAACATTCCCAGATACACAAATTCTTCTACCTGATTTAGAATATCTCCGTTCACACTGATCTCACATTTAGTTATATTTTCATCCCTTTCAAAAACCATCACTTTCGATTTTTCAACATTTATAAATAATTTAATTTTTAAAAGTAAATAATGTTGGGGTTTTCAATTTACACTGATTGCATTAAAATTTGTTAGCCTATTATATTTACAATAGTGCATTATATTCTTATTATTAGTGGTGGGGGTCAGTGCTACGCAAGCTCCTGACGTCACTGCGACCTGTGAAGATCTATTGTGACGAATCCCCGTGAATAGTTCTCGCCCTTCAAGTCTAGGGCCCCGATTACAATAGGAAGTTAACATTTATCTTTAATTTTATCAACAAAGTAAAATTAAGTTTTTATATGAAAAGCAGAATGTGCCTCGTGTACTCATTTACGGAGACAAATATCGTTTTTTCTTTATAGATAGTCGGAGATAACTGTTAACATCCCATTGTAATCGGGGCCCTGGTCTATAAAGAGCCCGGCTACTGCGTGGAAGGCGAGAGTATACATTTTGCTAAATCTCCCCCTCCAAGCCCAGATCCGTAAAGTTTCGGGCTATTAACATCTTCTGGTTTAACCAGGACGAGGCTCCTTTTATGATGTAAAGCATCATACTGACATAGAATGCGTATAGGTGTTTCCTCATCTGCACTCCAGAACCTACATCTAGAAGTTTGGGAAAGGTTCATTCTAGCGCGGTGTTTGTTCAATCTGCAGTGCCCTGTAAAGGGCTCTTATTAATTGTACTGAGCTTTATTAGGTCAAAAGCAAAACATTGCGAGTACCTTTACTATACTATTGTTTTTGAGTTTGTCCAAATGTTTCTAGACAGAAGACTGGATTTCACCCCCTCGGGAGTCATTAAAATCAACAAATTACAACAGGGATGGAGAACACCTTAAAGAAGAGAATATGGAAGACAAACTCAAATATTGTAATAAAACCAACTGGTCCAAGAAGATGTTTTAAAATTGGAAAATTGTTTTCAGGCGTTGCCTAGTGTGTGAAATAATTCAGTCAGGTGAATCTTTTCACAACAATAAAGGTTTCAGCTCTTTAACTTTACTAAAATCAACAAATTGTAGAATTTAAGAAATATTAATATTCAAACCTAGGCAAAATGGTGAATGTTACACAGTGTGTAAAGTGGCCACTCAAACCAGCCAATGACGGGTCATAAGCCCTGTAAATGCCTAGACTTCCATATTCCCTTCTTCAAGGTGTTCTACATCCCTGTTGTAATTTGTATTATATATTTATTTACGTCTACTATAGGAGTATCTAGGGTCCCCCGGGTAGCATATTTTTTCTCCAAGTTTTTTGTAAATCATCATATTAATTTCATTTCATGTATCGAAATTATTAAAATATTTTTCTGCCAAATTCTTTCAATAATAATTTACGTGTATCTTTGCTTTTCCGTGAAAACAACAAACATCACAATTCATCGCTCTACAGTGCAATAATCTTCGATTTAATGGTTAGTTTGCACGTGTGATTTTTGTTATTTGGTGGCTTTTTTCCAGCCATAACCACAAAAAAACGGGTTTCGTGCTTTACATTTTACAAGCATTCCTAACGCGTAGCGAGAATTTAGATCATATAGCATCTTCTCGCAACAGTATTTAATGGTCAAATGTGTGAATTTCGCAGAAAATTCCACATATTATGAAACAGTTTTATAAACACTACTATAACAATGATAATGACGTATTTTTGTTTTTTTTAAGTCGTATTTATACCATTTTAGCTGGGGTATTCCTGCCCCCCCCCCCGCCTCCTCCTTCCTCCGGGAACTCGTGGATTTTTGTCACGGTCAGACTCGGAAAGGTTAAGTAAAATTCTTAGTAAACAAATAAGTAATATTTTTTTTATACTTTCACTATCTTATCAATAGGTTTTATATCACGAAATCGATAATAAGTAATAAGTACAAACAGCTCGATTAAAAAACAAGATAATCTAATGACATTGTTTTTAAGTTTATTTTACCATTTGTAGATACTAAACGCTTTTGTAATTTTTTTAGCATACCCATTAAGTTTATAATTATAATTTCATATTTGCTAGACAAATTTGTTTCCGGCAATTATTGTACGTCACAATGAGTGCTCGATCACTATGAAATTGGATTTATCATTTTAAAAACATACTACCTATAATTAACAGTGATATATCTACAATATTTTGAGTTTGTCCAAATTTTTGTAGACTGGAGGAAGGACTGAACTGAAGGACTGGATTCAACTCCCTGGGGAGGTGTTTATATTAACATATTACATATTATATATCGTCATATTACATATTATATATCTATTATATTACTCTATTACATATTATATATCTTCATCTCTGTTGTAATATGTTAATATAAACAGCTCCCCAGGGAGTTGAATCCAGTCCTTGTCTATAAAAATTTGGACAAACTCAAAATATTGTTGATAAATCCACCTGGTCCATGAAGAGGTATGGAAACTGAAAAAATAACATTTTCAGGCGTTGCCTAGTATGTAGGTAAATTAATTCAATTACACGAATCTCACCTGCATAAATAAAGGTTTCAGCTCTTTAACTTCACAAACATGAAAGAATTGAAGGAATATAGATGTTCAAATATGGGCAGAATGGTGAATGTTACACAGTGTGTAAAGTGACCACTTAAACCAGTCATTGACAGGTCATAAGCCCTGTAGATGCCTGGACTTCTATGTTACCTTCTCTTAAATTTTCTTCATCTCTGTTGTAATATGTTAAATTGATATATCTTGTTCTATCACAAATACGTAATGTTGTGTTAAATTATTTTAGATAATTAATGATTTCGTATCATATTAGGAATTTTCAGCGTGGATCGGACAGACAGGACGGACGTTTTGGAAATGGATTACCGATTATCTGATAAATGTTACATTTCTAAGATAGTTCGGTTCGGTCGCGTGAAACGATGATGAATCGGGTTGTGGTCCCGTGGCTAGGGTCTCGGACTCACGGCTCAAAGGTCAGTGGTTCTACACTACCCCAACATGATTACCATTTTCTAATAGGGAGTTATTTACAACTCATTAAAAATGGCCCTCAAATTATTCTAAATAAATAAATCGTCCGCATACCTAAAATATGATAATAAATCTGAAAAAATTAAAAACATTTTTTTTCATTATTTTTCGAAGTATACGTCAAAAACCATACACAGATATATTTATTTTTTTAGTTTGAATTAGAAAAATTGGCAGTGAAGGGTAAATTCTAAGCAGTATCACGATCGAGCAATTTGTATATTACCAAACTATATTACTTAATAATACATTTGTAGAAAGTAAACATATCAACAGCCAACAGCGTAAGGTCATGGGAATATTTTTAAACTTATTGTAGGTAGACATTTCGTTGAGCATATTTTTTTTCATATCCGCTACATTTTCTAGATTCAATTTTTACGAGAGTTTATTTTCATTCTGTTTGAATATTAACTATGAAAAAACATATCCGAGTATTTAGGTACATTGCGCGGTAAGTAGTAATTAATGTGCAAGACTCCGGTACCTTTACTGCGAAACGCAAAATTCCGGTATTGGCAATTTCTATTAGTGAATAATCCGTAATTCCACAATACAGAATACTGTAGATTAACTTTCGCGAGCGAGGTAATAATGTGCCATATTTACGAGTATTTTGCCGAGTGCAAATTACACGCGCGAAATCGCCGACGACCGCCGGAGGCTCGAGGACAAAAATCGATAGGGCCCTCGGCGCCGGATCTAAATATTTTGATAACCTATTTAGAGAAATTGTACTATGGGCCTATTTACCCGCTTCTCCGATTAGAGCTATCGTCGCTGTCATAAAACGAACGCTCTCGGCTCCGGGGACGACAGTCCGCGGCGGACGCGATCGGGTGCTAATCTAATTTGCAGGCATAAAGCCGATGCTCCGCTAATAGAAAATATCTGCTCGAGAACTAAAATAGACAAATAAACACATCAAAACGCGCGTGTATACATTATAATATAGGTACCTTCGAAATTCCGGAGTTGCGGCAAAAAAGGTTTTCAATCCAATTCGAACCCTTTTTGCTGAATCACTATATTTACAACAAAAAATCACTTTATTCCACAAACGCACATTTCACTTTAACGACACTCGCGACGAATACGGTATTCCCGACGATTATGTATTATTATTGACGTTTGCGTCGTATAAAAAGTCGAAGGAAAGGCGTATTTGACAGGTCGCGTCCGAATAAACATACATCTATGGAGTACGTACTCTCTCGCGCATAGAGCGGCGTGAACTGAGGCGCGAGTCGCGAACTGCGGGGCGCGCGACGCGAGCGAGTGCAGCCAACATTACCGCATTATTGCGAGACGCGAGAGGGAGTCTCGAAACTTCAAAACATTCTCCAAACTTTGTTTTGTAATAATTGTTGTTATTTTTGCCATTGAAATAATAAATGCTCGCGCTGCTGACCCCAATATTCTTATTTTATTATATCTACTCGATTTAACTCGTCATTTTAAATAATTAAGTTAAGTAAAATAAAACATGTATCGTTTGATTACATATTCGACTCGTTTTAAATTTATTTTTTGAGCTATATTTTTATTGAACAAGTTCAGTGCTACGGGAAATATTATTTGAAAAATGTTTTCTTACGCGCGGTAAATATTAGAGCACTTTGTTTAACGGCGAAGTTTTAAAAAAAAATAAATATATTTTTCATAAAAACAAACTACTTTGAACGACGTCACTAGTTTTTCCGAATCAACCAATGACGGAGTGTTGTGATCGATTTCCAAAACTAATTCCAATCAGCAGAACTCACCGAAGAAAACTTGTGACATCACACGCGGAGTAGTTTTAAAATCACAAAAATATTTAAAAAATCGTAGCGCTCATAATGCGACATACGACACACATTTTTTTTAAAGTTTTGGCTTAGTTTGAGAGTCTATTAAAAAAAAAAACCGCACTGAGCTCCCTCATTCGACAAAACCATGTATTTATTATTTCACGCGGATTATTTAGAATGTTGCCATTTATTTACTCGAATAAATAATAATTTTGAATAAAATGTCACAGACGTATTTTTTTTTAGGAAGAAATATTTGCTTTTTTATGATTTACCACAATACTTTTATTTAGGGGGCCATTTTCAACGAGTCTCAAATAACTCACTATTAAAAAATGGGAATCAAGTTGAGGCAGAATGGGGTTCGAACCTCGGACCTTTGATCTGTGAATCCGCGATACTAGCCACGGGACCGCGGACCACAACCCGGTTTACATATTATTTTATATCATGTTGGTATCTCAATTTAAAAAGTAAATTAGGAATTATCGCATCTTTTACTTTAGGAGTTAGTAATTTTCATCATCAGTACCTAATTTTAATCAGGATATAATTATTGCAGAGCATCTACATAGCTTTTTTATTGTTCCAGTTGTTTCAATTAACATAAAGGTATTAACTAAAAATAATTTCGCTAAAACGATTAAATAATCGTATCGCGCATTTTGTAAACTGTTAATGCAAAAAATCATCGTTAATTTTACCGAAATAATGAAGTTATTTAATCTTTTAATCGACTTACAAGATTAGTCGTGAGCATATTGCTGGCTCACAGCAGCAGTGAGATACACCCGAAATTTCCCATTTTGAGATACACGTACATATATTAATATCTTCAAATAATTCAATCTGTGGCTTAAATCTAAAAGAGCCAATGTGAGATTTATTATTTTTCCTTTCAATTAAAAAACATTTTATTGAACAATTTTACACACACATACATGCGTGTTAACGTTTTATATTAATATTTAATTTTTATTTGCACCACAACAGGCCAGAAGGCCCAATTACAGTGGGGAATTGCGGCACAGAATAACCAGGCTTCAGGAAAAACACGTGTATATTTTTTGTGTTCTCATCGGGAATCACAATATGGCATTTCTCCACAGTGTCTAGGCTCGAGAAAAAACACATTTGTATTTTTTTGGTTCTCATCTAGAGTCGAACCCGGAACCTTCAACGTGAGCCAAGCGTCTTAATTACTACACCACGGAAGCCGTTAAAGATGTCAAACAGTTTATTATAACGCTCCAAAATGGTAATTTTAACTTATTGACAATTTACGACATCGGCCCTTATAAATCCGTCAACTTATTTGAAAATATAGTATGCATAATCTACTTCAAATAATTTAATTCAGTCAGCCCTTTGCACACCTCGTAGTCCGATTATCTCAATACATATTCTTCGGAGATATCTCCCTGTCGCTTCGGGCTAGCGATAATGTAATCACGACCATGCCTTTCACCGAACTAAACGCCATACAAGATCGCTTGTTCTTCACAACAAATTCAGCTACAAAGAGCTGACGTGTATAATTAATCGTGGATGTTATTATTCGCGTGGATATTTCAGTCGCGCAGAGAGCAGACCACACCTGCCGCCGGTGCCGTCCTGCCGACCGTCTATTGAACAATATGCAACAATAACAAAATAACACGAACGTATCGGAGAAGCCGGTTTGACGGTAACTGTACATTCCGATACCGTTCATTGCGCGTAGAATTATACTACGAGACTGGAATTTTCATCAGATTCAGCACAGATTTCTTAGTGAATGGCCGCGTCACATCGTATAAATCAGCACAATACCAGTTCATTCGCGAATTTTAATAATCCTTCATTTATTTCTACTACTATCATCGCGCTATTGCCACGCAGAGGGAGGCAAAGAGGAGGACCCACCACGCACGTCTATCCCGCTTTTTTCCCATCATGCGAGTACATCGTGTCATGCTCATGCGCCATGCGCCATGCATGCCTTTCGGTTGTCTAATTTTGACATGACCGAGCTTGAGATTTTGGTTCATCTGATCATGCCACGTCTTTCTTGGTCATCCTCGTCCAACGTTACAATTTATTCTCATCATCACTCCATTGGTAAACCAAATGGAGCATATTTAAATAATATGCTACATGAAGTTAAGGTGATCTGTCTTACGCTTCAGGTGCTAGTCCAGGAACAATTTAATATTGGAGTAAACAACCTTTAAAATCAATATTACACGTTCTCAAGAATTTTAAGTGAACTCGCCAAGCATTAAACAGCGTTTTATAATATTCAATATACTTTTGTTTATCTAGTTCCTTCTGGGTGGGACAAATAAACAAAATTTTAATTATCCTTTTCTGTTTTTATGATATTCATGATAGGTGCCACAAATGTCGAGATCCGTGAACTGTGTAAAGCTGAGATATGCATTATCGACAGAATCAAGAAAGGGGTGCTGCGTGGGTTTGCACATGTATAGCGAATGGACAACGAAAAAACGGCTAAAAGGATCTACGATGCGAATGTTGATGGATGCAGAAAACGAGGAAGGCCGAGAAAGACATGGCACAATCAAGTCCATCAAATACTTCAAGATGGACATGTCAAAAGTAGGAAAAATCGGCGTGCGTGCATGAGAAAATATATGAATGTGGAGGAAGCGAGGACTGTTTGCAAAGATAGAGTGATATGGCGTTCTATCCTCTCTGCCTACCCCTACGGGAAATTGGCGTGATGGTTTGTTTTGTATTTGCCCGATTGTTTTATAAATATTTTTAGATTTTCAAGTACCTCCAAAAAGAATTCTTTTGTCAGAAACGGAAAGTTTGTTTTACCACCATCTGTCGTTAAGTAGCAAAACTAAGTACCATGCTGCCATCTTTTAATAAGTAGATGAACTAATTTTATTACTGATATCTTTGGATGACTAGTAAAAGCAATTTAATTTAAATATTTTTTCATAGATGTCTCTAAAAAACAAAGATTAAATATAAATAGTGCTGACCTCTATTGTCGAGTAGGTATAATAATGACATTTAAATAAATACTGACATCTATTGATGATTAAAGAAACTAATTTATTTAATTACTGACATCTATGAATGATTAGAATGCTCATGATTTAGTGTTACTTTTTCTAAATAGATGTCACTAGAGAGACAAAATGTATCTTTTTGATAATTTCCTTACCTGCATTAGATGCTGCATAGGGCACTGAATTGGTACACTAAGATCATCTGTTACACGAAGGTAAGGTTATTAATCTTACACTTCATACGTGCGGGCCCAGGGAAAATAGCATTATATTGCAGAATAGAAAACTTTTTAATCAATATTTCATGTTGACTTTAAGGAGCTGAACCTGGAACTTACCAGCACGGAAAGCGCATGTGCCAACCACTACTTTGCAAAGGGGGATATTTATTTTTTTAATAAATAGAAAACAATATTATGAGATCGTCGAAATTTTTATAGACACGTCATTGTATAGATTTAACCCTCTATGGAGTTATTAAGATATACTTAATGTTACAAACAGAGATGGAGAGATTTCGGAGAAGGAAACATGGACCAACTGGTCTAAGAGAAATTATAAACGCTTCGGAAATCTGGTATTATAATTTTAACTTATACCTACCGGAAACAGGTCTGATTGGACCCTGCAGTGAAAAGTTAATTAAACTAAATTGTAAATGATCAATTATGCGAAAAGTTGCTTTACCTTAATTGCACACAAAACTTTACCACACGCCTTTTCATGATTCAAAGCATTAATAAGTTTAAAATGTAATTTTATATCAAAATCGGCAACATCCATACCATGTTTTATTTCAAAACCAGCAACATCTGATCGCAGGGGTGCATTTTTTCAAAATGGATGCTAGTTTGCATTTGACATTGAGAGCGTGATGACTTGTTGCTCGTGTTTTTATTTTCCTTTTTAGTTAAACTTCATTTTATTTTATTTATCAATGAATTTCTTAAAAACTAGTTAAATCCACTTCATTATATCAGACGTGGTTAAACCCAAAATAAACCTTTATTTATTATGTATACTGTTTAAGATCTTATTATTTTATTTATACAAAATACATTTGAATGGTTCTTAACATCTAGATCTCTTCCTTTACAAAATTTAATTGAATTTTGACAATCTGTTACTGAAAAGTCTTGTTTCTAAAAACTGTTTAGTCAGGATTTAACCATTTTTGATATTAACTGACACATTTCGTCACTTTGGGGAAACAAGGTTCTATCTAACAAAATATGTTTTTTTACATTTAACTTTTATTACATTTACATTTAAAATCGGTTCTATCTGCTTAAAATTTTTGAAGAAAAACAAAATCAATTCTTAATTATTTTTAAGTTTAATAAGACAACACTAATAAAAAATATTAGACAAAATAATGTCTTCATTTAAAATTTTCATGTCTCAAAAAATTATGAATCTACATAGAACCTAGTTTCCCCAACGCGACGATTTGTTGATGAGTCCGATTCGCCGTGTACCCTTCATTCAAATGTAAGCATATCTGCAGAATAATAAGATAAATAAATATAAAGAATAAGGGAAAATAAAACAACATAAATTTGCAGGAGATCTGATATTTAGTATATTTCTTGTAATAAAAATGAGAAAAGCGCTTATAAAAGATTACAATGTAATTGTAAACATCTATCGCACAAAACCACCACCAAATGTACAATCCAGTACACCAGTATCTCGACATATACAATCATTTTTCGCATGCATTAAAAAAGAAAATGAAAACAGTGTATTTTAATTGCAATACAAAATTAAATACGAATGTAGACCACTTTTGTTTAACTACATTGAAATTGGATAAAAAATAGATTTTGAATGATGAAGTTTCGCTACCGCGTAGCGAGTGATGTTAGACTATCAGTCTTCTGATATAAGGCGTAGTCGGTTCACCGAAGCTGCCTTGAAGTATAGCATAATGTGATGATGTATCGTAGTACAGCTACAAGACGAGTGGATGGTTTGTGGCGGATGTCGCTAGAAGGAATGATTTATTGCGCTTTGTAAACTCGCGTACAGGTGATATCGTCCACGCTCATAATCTGGAAATAAAAATACATTTATTAGTCTTATTTCTGTTTTTGATAAATACATTTAAATGCAAAAAACACCTATTTTGTTAATTTTTTTACATATTATGTACATTAACATTTTAAATATTTGTGAGTTTATTTCTTTGATTTTATTTTGTTTTACAAATATTATTTGTATCGTTATTAACATAATAAAGTTTTTTTATTGAATTATTAACTATACAATAATATTTTGAGTTTGTTCAAATTTTTGTAGACAAGGACTGGATACAACTTCCTGGGAGCTGTTAATATGAACATATTACAACGGAGATGAAGAACATTTTAGAGAAGGTAATATAGAAGTCTAGGCATCTACAGGGCTTATGACCTGTCATTGTAACTCACCATTCTGCCCATAAATAAAGGTTTCAGCTCTTAACTTCACAAACATCAACAGATGAAAGAATCGAAGGGATAAAGATGTTCAAATATGGGCAGAATGGTGAATGTTATACAGTGTGTAAAGCGGCCACTTAAACCAGCCAATGACAGATCATAAGCCCTGTAGATGCCTAAACTACTTCTATATTACCTTCTCTAAAACATTCTTCATCTCAGTTGTTATATGTTATTATCTGTACCTCAGAGGCAGACGGATGCAAATCCAAACGTCAAATATTCAACACAAGCCTAAAGAATCTACTTTGTTTAAGAGATTTCTCATAATTTATAACCTTAATTTGTATATTCAGTATGTTAATACATTGGTCCATTATTATAAGACTTACATTTCTTCAAAATCAATGGACATGATCATAAAATGGATACGAAAATCGAAATGTCATTTCATCAAATTCTGGATTTGCATCCGTCTGCTTCCGAGGTACAGATATTAACTATTTACTTTTCTACACAACTTAAGAGTAAGTATTGTATTCCCACAAAAAATGGAATATTGCTGGTAATTTTTTTATATTTTGATTGTTCGATACTTACAGCAGTAAGTTCAGCGGGAGTGAATTCTCGAATGATAGTGGTAACTTTGCCATCGGCCGACTTCTGCGTTTGGGTCAACTTGTTCCCGTCCAATGTGCACACAGCCTTCACCTGGAATTATTACAAACACATTAACTAAAGATGGTATATTTTCAATTATTATAGTGCTATTCTATACAGGGTGTTATTTAAATCCTGTCATATCCGAAACCACGATGATCAGTATGGGCAAGACATATATTAAAAAAAATATTTAGAATGAAGAAAATTTAAAAAAATTATATATTTAAAAAAACAAATGGTGGCTGACTTCTGCAGGGGAGAAGCGAGGGGGGCGTGGCCGCACGGTTGACAGTGTATAAGACTTCCCCCTCCTTCCTCCTCGTTTCTCCCCTGCAGAAGTAAGCAACCAGTTGTTTTATTTGATATTTTATTTTTGTAAATTTTATTAATTATATATTTTTTTTTTAATGAGTCAATATGTCTTCTTGCTCATACTAATCATTGTGGTTTCGTATGTGACAGGGTTTAAAGAACACCCTGTATATAATAATCGGGTTGCGGTCCCGCGGCTAGTGTTACGGACTCACGAATCAGAGGTCCGAGGTTCGAACCCCACTCTACCCCAACTCGATTTCCATTTTCTAATAGTGAGTTATTTACAACTCGTCGAAAATGGCCTAGTATTTAATTTTTATTAAAAAAAAAAGGTTTCACATCGAAAATATTATTAACTTTTTATCATCAATCCAATCACTATATTTATTAAATTACTTTGTTCATACTACTAGAATTTCAATATTTTTTCATCCCAGCTCAGAAACAGGTCAGCAAAATGTTCTAATTTAAATGTTGTAAAAAAAGCCATTTACTAATGTAATAAATTTATTTCCGATATTAGATCAGATAACTAAGAATTGCTTCCCACTTTTTTAAAGACTAATTTAAACACCACTCCAATTTAAACACCACTCCAATTTAAAGACGAATCAAAAAAGATCAAAAATATATTTATAATATCTAATAATGCACATATTTATGTTATGTATGTATGTAAAAAAATATACTGTTTTGACTCTATACCAGGAGTGCCATTATGAATCATTTCGCGGGGGTAGAGAAGACATAAATTTGGAGATTTATTTTTTACATGCGACTACGCAAAAAAGGAACATATTTGGTCAATTCGACATAATTAAGTGTTTTGGGAAATGGTTAGGATCGCAATAATGTTATAAATGAAAATCATAATGTTTGATCTCACGTGTTTGTATTTATTTGACATTTAATCATCAGTGTGGCCATATTTGAAGCGTGTAGTCACATGTAAAAAATAAACATTCACAAATTAACTACTCTCTGCCCCCGCGAGAAGATTAATAATAGCATCCCCGATTAGCTCGCAACCAATTTATTCGGTAGAATGTTAAAGTAACGAACCTTCCTGCCGTCAGCAGTTTCCTCGTCGAACTCCTCTCCGAGCTTGAAGCTGATGACGGTGCTCTTGAGGGTAGAGTTAGAAGAGAAGGTGTACGTATCTCCCTCCTTCTTAAGTTCACAAACCGGAGAGACGGTGTTTCCCATCTTCCGAGTCACCAGGCCGACACCTGCAAACATTATGCACATTGACGCCTGCATGTTTTAAAATCCATAATAATATGCGCAGTTGAAGCAATATGTGTGCAGGCAAAATATTTTATTGATTTTTCATCAAATCAATGACTTATAAAAGGTGCGACACCATTCGTGAAATAATTTAACTAATTTTTAGACGAAGTCAATGAGATTTAAATTGTCCCGGATTTAAATTCAGGTGTGAAAAAAATATGACATATTTTTTTTAAACTAAGCTATTTCCAAATCTTATTATATTTAAAGCATTATTAACTTTGTGGTCCAACATTTTACAAAATAGTATTAAATATTTGTATTTAACCTCTTACCAAACTTTCTATGTCTACCGGTTTTGAGACGTACCCGTCTCTTAAAAAAAGAATAAAGGGTGAAAAGTAAATAAAATGGAAACATTTCACATTACGAAAGCTTTAAAAAAAATTGTTCCTTTGATCAATAATCAAACAACCTTTCAAATTTAAATTGGTGTCTTGACGAAGAGACGGGTACATCTCGACATAGAAAAGTGAACATTGTAAACAAGAGTAATTTCATCAAAATACACAAATATCTATTCAGCTTGCATTTAAACTTTAATATTTCAGTAAATCCACGAGGTATAGAAATTATATTTTAAGTCAATTGGTTTGATAAAAACGATTGTTCAATTTTTAGTACACTTTGATAAAAATAATAAATTATTCGATAAGAGTTATATGACAGCGGTCGGTTTATCACCACAATGCAATAATTACGAGTATTATAACAAAAAACTCTAAGTCATACAATATTATCGTGACATTATTGGAGATTACCTTTTTATGATGAAGTTTTATTCTGTATAAAAAAATATATATAAATTTTAAAAAAACATGTATGATGCAGCTAGTAACCTCACCTCCCCTTTCAAATACCATCACTTTTGACTTACTTTCGTTCATCACCAATTCGCTCTCCAGGCATACATCATACGTTCTAGAGTCTAGAGACTATTTGCTGCAAATCAGCCTTGCTGCTTGCTAACAGAACTGCATCATCAGCATACAACAAGCAGCTTACTGAAAAATGATCCATTTTTACTCCAATGCCCATACATTTTATCTCTTTCATACAGTTGTCCATGTATAGAATAAACAATCATGGTGACATTACACATCCACCATTTAGTTTATAATTTTATTATATAAAATATTTATCTTATTTAATAAACCTACACTAAAAAATGTAAAATTACAAATATTCATTGCCATTTGCATTATGTTTGTATATTTATAACCAGTCTGATTTGTGAACAATGTCAGTATTTCTGAAATTCACTTAACATGGTTTCTACTCGTATATAAGGCGGTTCGAATAATTTGATTATTATTCATTCAGGGTTTCTTATAGTGCGGTTTCCATACAAGCTTCTTTTTCGACTTTGAAGATTACTTTTATGAGTTCCTTGACATCTCATGATCAGATCGAAACAGAATGTAGTAGGTGCTAGGATTCATCCTGCGTACTGCTAGGGTTTTCGGTAGTACACGAGTATTGAGAATCCTTTACAATTCGAGTGGCTCGATGATTTGGGGACCATGCGAGTTAAATTACTCTCTTGTGGTGGAGAGGGTTCAGAAGAAATTTCTTCAATTTCTCTACACGAGGGAGTGCAGATATTATCTATGACTTTATTCCATTGAATTTCTCCAGGTTGCGCTCGGTTGCAACAGTTTAAAGACCAGAAGTGATGCGTATTTAACTACGCATTTCTTTTGATTGTTGCGCAGTATTGTCGACAATCGTGAAATTATGCTGAGCATTAGCTTTTATGTTCCGGATACCTTGGACAAAACATAATTAACGTAGGATTTTGAGTATTATTCAATTAAAATCTATAACCTACTTCCACTATCTATTAAAACAGTTAGTAGCGAGAAAATGTTTAAAAAGGCTATAAAAAAATGGATAGTGGAGCTAGGTAGAAGTAAAATGGATTGTCTCATTCGCCTCAATATTGAATCAACCGCTCCACAAGTGTATAGCTTATGCTAGGTTTTTGTTATTTTCATTGTGCGTTTTGTATTATAAATAATATAGATGTACATATATACCTAGTTTTTAAAACAGTCTGAAATAAATAGACTGTTCCCAGTCTAATAAACGGGACCAACGTGCCAAGTTATGGCTGTTGACAGAGCAACCTCTATGTTGAACAATATTGCATTGGACATTAATATTTTTCACGTCCCTGGGGGAGTTTTTCAATACAAGATTCTCTTATTTTTTTAACATATTCTCGAGATATTACAACCTACGTGTTATTTTTATATATTTGTGTGTAGTTAATTTTGTTGTATTTTTTTTATCATTTGTATTTGTATGAAGACCAGTCTGAAGATGCCCCTTAGAACGCGAAAGGGCTAATTGGTCAAACAAATATGTGGAAGTGTACCAAGTATTTTTAATTAATAACTTATATGTACACATAAGTTATTACATCGTTAGTATGAATTAATATATTTTTATTTTGTAATATATGTACATATAGATAAAAGAATAAAATAGATTTGATTGAATAATAGGGTACGAATTAATCGGGTTATAGGTGGGTTGACTGTATGTCACTCTGATTGTTTATTATAGTACTGCGCAAAATAAAGTTATTGATCTTTACTCGTAAGGAAGTCGTAGATTTGGTGAGAGATCCAACATATTATTTAATTAATAAATAAATATTTGATGGGAGTATTGAAGGTGAGATATTTTGCAAGTAAATAATGGCTTATGACATTAGAAACCAGTTGTTTGGAGACAAAGCGAGGAGTGGATCAGTATATTATCTAACTCCAAGCAAAGTGTTTGTGCGGTGCAGCCTACATCCGATATTTAAGATGAGCATAATTGAGGTAAGCATATTTTTTTCAATATAATTTTGTAATTGTAATGAAAAATCATTTCAATTTTTATTTGAAATTTATGAAAAAATAATAACACAATATTTGTGTATCCGGGAAGTGTGTTTACTAGGGATGGAATGGCCGAGACAGATATCGAAAGGAGGGTGAGCATCGGGAACAGAGTGAACGGCGCACTTAAATCCACCTTGGGATGGGAGCGAGGTATAGAATTGGAAAAACAAAGATGAAAGAAGGCTAAATGTTGTCGAAATGAGATCTCTCAGGCGAATGGGTGGCAAAACTATGCACGATAGGTGTGCCGGAGGCGAAATTAGCAGTTCACAATGGAGTCTTGGTGCCGACCCTGATTAATGGGAGTGAGGTTTGGAATTGGAAAAACAAGGATGAAAGCAGGCTAAATGTTGTCGAAATGAGATCTCTCAGCCGAATGTGTGGCAAAAAGAAGTACGATAGACAAATGGCGAGATTCGTGTGTTATCGGCGAAATTAATTCTGCATTGGTTTGGACATATAGAGCGAATGAACTGCGAAAGAATAGTTAAAAGAATTTACAATGTGAATGTTGATGGATGCAGAAAACGAGGAAGACCGAGAAAGACATGGCATGACCAAATCTAACAAATACTTAAAAGTGCCCACTTAAACCAGGCAATGACAGGTAAAGTAAATGCCTAGACTTCTATATTCCTTTCTAAAAATAGTTCTTCATCTCTGTTGTAATATATCAGTATTAAATATTACTATCATATCCGTTTGTAATTATGCATAATTCCAGCATTGTTCTTTGTTTTTTTTCAGTCTAAAGGTTATAACTGAAAAAAAAACTAGAAATTCTTTTGCATTTATCAACCATTTTGCTGCAGAATTATTATTGACAAAATACGCCATTTCGCTGTATTTGTTTTGAACCGGTATATCAATATTTCTGCTATGTAAATATTTCAACAAAAATATGGCAGACAAGTGTTAATTATTTTTTTTATAAAAGTACGAGGTACGGAACCAAAAAATACACCATTTAATATTTAAACAAAGATGAAGAATCTCTTTGAGAGGGGATAAATTGAAGAAATATAGATATTCGAAAATAGGCAGAGCAAATTATGTTACAGAATGTGTAATGTTATCTTTAAACTAGTTTAATGACAAGCATATTATATTTATCGTAATTTTAGGACGAAAACGACTTAACTCAAAAAAAGCTCAAAATAAGTCAAGATCATAAAACGACTTCAATGAACATTATCCATCTTTCTACATTTCAAAAAACGCAACCTTCGAATGGGAATAGAACAAAACCGTCGGTACATCGGTATCTTTATTACTCGGAGAATTTAGATTCCGTGTCAGTTAGGAAGCGACACAATTAATGTTGTGTTTACATTGCTTGTGAAGGACGCAACGCAGACAAACATATAGAGACCGAAAGCCGGTTGAGTCAATTTTATTCCGATACAAATGGCATGTTGACTTTATTTTTAAAATATATTAAAACCACTATTTGGCTTTATGATTGTTTCGTTACGACTTACCGATAATCTGGGTGACTTATTCAAGTTAATGTCATTTAATTATTTAAATTATCGATAATCTTTACGTTTATGTCATTTCGTGAATAAATAAAAACATGTGTTTGGTGACCTGATCTGACCTAATAACAATTATCTCATTATCTTATTTATCAAAGTGCCTTTGTTTGTTTTTTTAATCAAACTCATTAAATGAATGTCTCATATAAATAAACTTATAATAATTTATTTTTATTACGTTTTTTTTATAGATTCATAGCTGAAAGCCTTCGGTGTAATTTCTAACTCAAACTTTGGCGCATACTTCGAAAAATACGAAACAACCGACAAAATAATACGAAGATGTCACAATTTACATTCTTGTTTTGCAATTTCCCAAAAACTTGATTTTTTGAGTTAAGTCGTTTTCGTCCTAAAGGTGCGATATGTATTAAGTATTAACATTAGTTATGTCCGTTTTGTCCTATTTATAGATTCTTTTCTATCTTACAAATATTGATTGTATTTTTATGTCGACTAAACCATAATCTCTAGGCTAAACATTACGGACGATAAATAAATCTTATTTTCAGTTATCAGATTTGAGCTAAATCCATAATTCAGCATGTGTTCGCGTTCGCTAATAAGTCGATTACTGAACTGATAAAAGACATTTCTTTTAATCTCGACATTATGGCCGTATGGAATATGGACTGTAACAACTATTTATTGTTCAATAATAATGTAAGGGCCGGTTGCATCGAAAATATAATATATGTTTATAAATATTCTAGATTTATTTGTCTTTTAATAGCCTAGATATCTTTTAATAGTCCAGATATCTTTTAATAGTCAAGATATCTTTTAATAGTCTAGACTAGACTATATAATAGGTATACAAAAGAACTAACAAACTCGATTCAGAATAACGGAGAATAGACGTTTTGGATTTTTTGCTCTATATTTTTCGTCATCAAATTGAACGCAATTTTCCTTTTTTATTTCCCTTCATTCATCCCCCCTCACCTCATCAATTTCCTTATTTTTCCTTCCCACTATCTCCTTGCTTTGTCCCTATTAATTTTATTTTAATTTGTACGAATAATGTTGATTCAATTGCTTACAATTACTATTTTTAAAATATTTCAAAACTGTGTTCTTACGCGCGGTAAAAATCAGAGCATTGTACGGCGAAGTTTCTCGAAAATGTGCCAAAAAATTATTCCAATGAAAACTAACTACTTTGAACGACGTCACTAGTTCTTCGGAATGCACCGATGATAGATTTCCGGTTTACGGGAAGCCAACCCACCAATCAGCAGAACTCACCGAGAACTTGTGACGTCACAGGCGGAGTAATTTCAAAATCACAAAACTTAAAAAAAAAATAGCACTGATAAAAATATTTATTGAAAAAACAACTTCTTCATTGCAGCGTATCTAGATCATTTTTGTAACATAGAATGTAAGGTGATCTTTACATTTTGTATCACCCGTCGCGCTCGGATGAGAGGAATGCTCTCCCGAAACTATAGCTGTGTTCTACTATAATAATTTATTTTTATTTAATTTAATAAAATTATTATCAAATCAGACTGATGTAAATTTGAAAAATTACAGTAACAGCAAAGATAAAAAATAAGCGGGATTTATTTTTAAACGCTAGCGTTAAAACCAATATGTTTTTAAATCAACAAGGTGTATGCAAATTATTTTTAATAATAATGAAAGCCCGTTTTTATGAGAAGCCGCTAAAATATTCATACAAATATTGTGTTGTAATTTGTGACGTACGTAGGCCAATTTAACATACAATGCTTATTCGTAGTCTGCCTACTTATTGGGAAAAAACTAGAAACATCATAATGTTACTGTTCATTACCTATTTGTACGAAATATGTCTACAATAGTGGGCCAAAGTGCACTCCTAAATATATATGTTTTTTATTTGACTGTTTATACAAAGTATTACGTGTTGTACGTTTTAACAAAACGTAATTTATTTTAAATATATATATGGCGTTAGATTTGTGAGCACCCTGAAATTTCATGAACACATAGAGACAATCAGTGGCAATGCATTGAACATGTTAGGATTCGTTCTGTGTACTGCCAGGGTTTTAAAATACCCGCGTACTGAGAACTCTTCACAACTCCTCGGTGCGATGTAGTCTTGAGAGTGGCTCGATGATTTAAAGGCCACATGAACTGAAGTACTCTCTTATGATAGAGAAAATCGAAAAGAAGTTTCTGAGATATCTCTACATGAGAGAGTGGGGGTATTATCCTCGGCTCTACCCGACTGAGTTTCTCCAGGGTATGCTCGGCTACAACAGTTTAGAGACTAGAAGGAATGTTTATTTGACTACACATTTTTATCGATTATTGCGCGGTATGGTCGATAATCCTGCGGTTGTGACGAGCATTGGTTTGCAAGTTTCTGATAATTTTCTAAGACAGCGTCAGCATAGATTATTTCATATTCCGATATACAAGACCACCCTGCCGTTGGAAGGGCTATCGCTACGCTGAACAACATCGCTCTGGATGTTTATCTGTTCCATGTATCCGAAGGGGTTTTACGGAGCAGGATTCTCCTACTACTACTTTGACACGAGTCTCTTTCATGTATCTGTTTCTTTTTTATAGTATGTACGTATTGAATGCATGTGTGTAATGTAAATGTTTTTTTTCAATAAATGAATTGAATTGAAAAAATCAAATTTGCGTCCTTACGATTTACTCGAATATTTCAGTTTTGGGGCCACTTTCAACGAGTTGTAAATACAACAATGTTTTGAGTATGTCTAAATGTTTGCAGACTGGCTGGATTTACTTCCTAGTGAGTTATTTATATCTAAATTTGTTGCAACGGAGCGGGAAACGTTTTTGAGAAGGGAATATGGAAGTCTAAGCATTTATAGGACTTATGATCTTGCGTTGTCTGGTTTAAGTGGCCACTTTACACACTGTGTAACATTTACCATTCTGCCTGTGTTCAAACATCCACATTTCCTCAACTCTTCCATCTGATGACTTTTGTGAAGTAAAAGAGCTGAAACCTTTATCATGTGGGAGAGATTCTTGCGGCTGAACCAATTAAACCGGCTTAAAACAATTAATATTCAAATGTATATATTTTTTTGTGAACGTCAACTACGCCTAGCGGCGCAATTGCGAAGTTCTTCTTTTTTTTTTTTTATTATACGCCTCCACTCGTTTGCGAGTGATTTTGGACGCGAAGTTCTTCTTAGTTACAGAAATGCACTGATAGGAATACGTTTCAAAAATATAATCAACGTGGGTTAATATTATTGTTGCGTTCCCTAAAATCCAATGAAAAGAAACGAATGGGTCGAAATTATAAGGAATTTAAGGAAAGACTCTGATTGGGATCCACTAAAAACTTTACAATACAAACTCTTTTATATACCAAAAATGAGTACCCTCCAATTTTTGGTAGCATTTGCTTTATCGTCGAATGCAGCTCGGGGCTGGTATTCTAAATACATTTACAGCGCGCTATAACGCGTATTTAATACGTAAAAACGCGCTATACCGCGCTATAATTGCGTTCAGAATACCAGCCCTGGTATAAATAAACAATCTTAGTAATAGGGAAATATATATATTATTTATTTTTTTACATTTTTTAAGCAATAAAGGTCTATGAAATACTGACCAATATATATATATATATTTTAATTGTAATTTTGAATTCCCGCAAAATTCCCGCATTGGCCACGCCCCTAATACGTCATGATTCATGTTTATTTGTTCCATGTTTCTAGTCACGTATTTTTGTTAAATTTCTTTTTTACATTTATGTATGAAAACATTTTTCCGCAATATCCATATTGATTTTGAAAATACAACTTATTATTCAAAATCCATTTAATATATTTTTATCGGTATTCGTAGTATGTGAAATTTCCCTATTATGGGTACGTTTTCGTAACACAGCTTTTAAAAATATTTTCCTGTATAGGGGGCGTCTATGTTTTAATATGTCAATGGTTACTTTAAACAAATGATGTAAATATATTTATCGGGAAAAATTGTCGCCGATAGAAACGTTAAGCTACAGCTACAGTCTGGGTATTGGGTATAGAGTATAGAGTATTGAGTATTGACATTGACAGAAGATAATAATATTACACTGTCCCAGTGAATGCGCAGGAGATATTTAAGTACCTCTAATAGTCTAGTATTAGGGGCAGAGTACAGATCAAAAGTCAATAGTCGCCATCGGATCGGCCATTGTACACTGTACGGTATACTCTTATAATGATTACTGCGCTGGACCACCAGACGCAGAATGTATTCATCATTTTTGCTACCGCAAAACCGTCCAATTTCGCCCGCTTTTTTACAATTATGTTGATTTTCTCGAAAAAATGTAAGCTATGCTTTACTTTTTAATTTCTAAGAATGACCTAGGTAATCATTGAATTGGGTTAGAGTTAAATGCGATTACGAGCAATTTAAAATTTTGATGGCGAAAAAAATTACCTTCATGTTCGTCCATGTTTGCCAGCAAATATTATTTGTTGAATTGTAGCTCATAAGGCGTTATTGTCTAAGAACTAATTTATTGAATTATTAATTTAAGGGCAAAATTGTCGTTTGAACATATTATTTTCAACGGCTAACTAATAAAATATTCGACAATGTTTGAGTATGTCCAAATGCTTGCAGACTGGCTGGATTTCCTCCCTAGGGAGTTATTCATATTTAAATTAATTGCAACAGAGAGGGAAAACATTATTGAGAAGGGAACACAAAAGTCAACAGATGGAAGAGTTGAGGAAGGGTGGATGTTTCAACACGGGCAGAATGGTGAATGTTACACAGTGTGTAAAGTGGCCACTTAAACCAGCCATTGACAGGTCATAAGCGCTGTAAATGCCTAGACTTCCATATTCCCTTCTCAATAATGTTTTCCCTCTCTGTTGCAATTAATTTAAATAAAATATTCATCTAAAAACAAGGGGGCAAACTTACCCGCCGAACTTTATTTGTTTTCGTACAAGCAAATTATAGGCCTTAGGTTGTCAAAATCTGGTTGATAACTTAATAATAATTAACAAATATTGTTTATTTATAGAAATATTTTATTTAGATACATTAAATCCTAGTCTATATGAGATAGGTGCACACATTTTTCGAAATGACATATATTAATGTTGTAAGAAATAATAACTTTTTCAGGAATGTAGTTAATGAACAAATAAGAAGGTTAAAAAAAGACGCCATAAATTAAAAAAATTAATAGAAATTATTTATAATTATTTATAGAAATTATTATTTATTTGAAAAAATTAATAAAGTGAAAAATTTCGTTTGAGAGGGATAATAATGGAGGCTGGTTAACTCCAGATATAATGGAAATGATCAATATAAAAACAAATTGTATAGAATGCAAAAAAATAGAAATGCTTCAGAAACTATCAAAAAGTCATATAAAAACACATTATCAAATGAATTAAGAAAGGCAAAGAAGAATTAAATTAAATAATCCACAATAATAATAATACTTTTGAAAATCTAAAATACCTAATGTGTGCAAAACCATCATAATAGTTTTAATTTAATTAAAAAGACACTTTATATAATTTTTAAATATATATATATATTTGGATAATTTATGTAGCGCCGTTTTTGTGAAAATCACCTCAAGGACTCTGTACAATAAATAAATATCTCACCACGTCTTGCAGCTACAGAGCGCATGGACGGTTGGGATTCTTGTTACTAGTCTCCAAATATGATATACAGGAGCTAGATTACAGCACGTCTTGCAGCTACAGAACGCATAGACAATAAGAAATCTAGCCCCTATTTACATTTTTTATTTGACAATAAAGTTTGGAGATTTAGTGATATTTAAAAGAATTAAATTAAAAACAAATTTATCAAAATAGAAGTTAGATTACAACAAGTCTTGCAGCTACTGAGCGCATGGACGGGGCTGGAATTCTAGACCTCATTTACTAAATTTGGATATTTGATAGTTAATTACATTTACCTATTGAAGCTAGATTACTAATCGTCTAGCAGCTACAAATTGCATGGACGAGTGAAATTCTGGCAACTTAAAACTATCAATAAATTTACAAAAATAAACATTTGCCTCATCAAACATATGACGTTCTATCCTCTCTGCCTACCCCTAAGGGGAAACGGCGGGATGAATTATTTGTTTGTTTTTGATTTTCAGCACTTCCTCATATTAGGCATCTAATATCTTAATAATCGTATGGTCCCAGAATAAGTTTACGGACCAAATGGTATGAAACTATTTTAAAGTAAGCTTTTTGACCAACATCGAGATTTTTCTTTCTAAAATAGACCCATGACCATGATTTAGGCTAAGGGGGAATTTAAAAAATATAAATAAGACATTTGAATAACAGACGTATTTAAGAAAGGGATGTTACAATAATTTTTATTGCCCTAGATAACATATGCATTTTTTTCCACATTATAAACAAAACACAAGCACATTCTATCTAATTGAAATTTTAATGTCTTTACTTTTTTGGGTTTTTTATTTTCAATGTTTATGATTTATTTTTGGTTTATTAATTCTTATGGACGAATAAAGGATAACTGTCTAAGTAATATTCTGTTTTGTCTATGAAAATATTACAGGTAAGTTTGTATGGATTAGTATTATCATTATATTAATATAAAACAACTTTACGTAAAAGCTTTATTACTATACGCACGTAAACATTATTCTCTACCTTCCGTTACAAATACAAGAGTTACTAGATACTCCACCCTGATGCTGCAAAAATAACTTGAAATTAATACAATTTTCGGTCAAAGAGGATTGGCCTACTACTCGGTTAAAGTGTACAATCTACTTCCATTGTCCATAAGGACAATTAGTAAGTTCTCACAATATAAAATTGCTATTAAGAAATAGAAAGTGGAGGTGGGTTGCACACGGATCGATGAGTGGATCAAGTCAAATAGGTAAAATGTGTGTACTGTTTATGAAATTTGTTCTATTGGTCTATATAAATTGGTTCTGTTTTTTATGAATATTTTAGTTTTTTTATTGTTTATTATGTTAATGATAATTAGGTTATTTAGATTAATTACGTTTTTTTATTGTTATTATTATGTTAACTTTGTTAAATAGCTAATATTAGGCATGTTTCACATTTTGTAAAATGTTCCCCTCGGCACGGGACACCCCAATGAGGGAACATTATTTTGTATAAAAAAAAGAATACAAACAATGTAAAAGTATAAATAAATAAATATTGAAACTGAATCGGTAATTAATTAGTTGTGACGAAATGGAATTAAGTGTACGCGATTCTACCAACCGGGTTTGTCTCGATAGAAGTAAACGCCTTAGATATTTCTAACGAAGAAATGCGAAATGAGCCGTAATTGTAGATATTGTAGAAAATGTATCGGATATTATAGAAAGCGGTTTGTATTCACGATGCTTGCAGTAATCCTGCCAGCAAAGTGGGTGCATCATGGCGCTCAGCGTGCGGGACTCCAATTATTAATTTTTGCAGAGAAAGTGGATACCGGCTAACAAAATAGTACTGATAATTAAACGAGAATTGTCATTTATGTTTACAACACAATTATAACGGTCAATTATGGCGAAACGCTATCGCGGAGATGAAAAACTTCAATAATCCCCTCACCATGCCTCACTTTCACCGCGCGCATTTTTTATGCCGTCGCGTAGTGTTGCACGATGGGAAAAAATATAATTATAACACAAATGTGAGGTAAAAAAAAAGTTTTTTTTTGTTTTCTCTAAAATTTTATTGCGCACCCAGAAATATTGATTGACACAAGAGAGTAGACAAGTAAAGGGTCATTTGATAAGAGTAATTGGGCTATGTATAGCGTGTGAGCTCGCCAATATATGACAGTAAAAATTTTATTGTCTTTGAATTTCCTAGAGTTTTAACCATCGAAAAAAAAGAAGATTGCAAATAAAATCAACAGACAATGGAAATTTGATGTGTATTATTTTAATAAATTGTTTATAACAGAAAAATACATAGAGAAATATGCATTTTTATTTTTTGTAATAAAAACAGTCTAGTAAATTCGAATAAATAAAAATACGCTTTATATTAACAATATTAATTAAAATGCAAAAATAACATTGAAAACTTGAAAAATAAATATTACTGAGTGTTACAAACATGATTTAAAAAACGGATAGCGATTAAAAGTAAAAACTATCTTTAGTTTAATTCTTATAGCGATAAATACATAAACATTATAAAACAGGAGTTATACAAATACAAAAATAATATTGTAAGTAGGCGGCTACCTACACGGTTAAATTTCGAAACACCACGCAATTTCTTATCTCGGCTACGCTATGTAAAATGAAAAAAAATATTTAAATTAATAATTTCATCACGTCATGAAGTCGCCCCTGGGTAGCGCCTGCTAACGTCAATCAACAAAAACATCCTCGTTTTAATTACAATATTTCGGCTACGCCATAAATCTCTTTTTTTAAATAATTTCTTACGTCACAAAGTCGCCCCTGGGTAGCGCCTGCTAACGTCAATCAACAAAAACATCCTCGTTTTAATTACAATATTTCGGCTACGCCATGAATCTCTTTTTTAAAATAATTTCTCACGTCACAAAGTCGCCCCTGGGTAGCGCCTGCTAACGTCAATCAACAAAAACATCCTCGTTTTTATAACAGTATTTCGGCTACGCCATGAATTTCTTATAAAAAATGTCAAAACGTCACAAAGCCACTCTCTGAGTGTCGCTACTGACATCATTAACAAAAACATAATTATTTGTGCTTTTTTCAGGTACGCAACATTTTTTTTAAATACACCTACCTAACCGATAAAATACTATTAGTAATTAAACCAAGGTGTGCTTTAAAGTTCATTATGGCGAAATAATATTATTTATTATTAGAATATTATTGACACGTAGTTCAAGCATTGCTGCATTCACGTTGCTTTACTTCTGAGAGCTCAACTGCTATGTTTTTCTATGGTTATGTTAATGTCATCTGTCATGTATTGGCGAGCTCACAGGCTATACTTACGCCGAGTAATTGAATGAATGAAGTTTAAACTTAAAAAATAAAACAAATTTTATTTTACATAAAACTGATATTTTTATATCATGTCAAATAGTATTTCATGTTTTAAAGATAATGTCGGTCAAATGTCCACAATAGAGTTATATCCAATTTTCATTAGTTCTCTCATTAGATGAGCAAAGTAGGGTAAAAGAAAATAATACCCTGGCAACACTAACGAAATGTTCATTTAGTTTTTTTTCGACAATCTGACGGATGGAAAAATAATTCAATTTTTAAGTAATGCATTTCTTACATACACATTCATTTTCTAATTACATATGAAATGTGATTGCATCCTGTTTCTTTAAGATCCTAGCAGTATTTCTACACTTTAAAAAGACACAATACGACATGGTTGAATTCAAAACAGGAGTTGCGTACTGAGCGACGTCTACAAAGAAACTAATGGGTCAAAACGTAAACCTACTCATTTATGAGTAGTTAAGTCGCCTTTTGTTTGATGTGCGTATGCGGTTTCTGGACTATTCTTAATTCTATGCATACAAAAATATATGTATAATTCCTAAACTTATTTTATTATATACAAATAACATATTTATGGAAAAATATTACACACTGTGTTAAGTATGTAATACATAATTTATATAAGACAATATCATAAGATATCAATGTATAGTATTTGGGTCTTTATGGTGATTTTTTCGTCTTAATATATAAATGAATTAATATTTTCTAGTACAAAGTGAAAATATGAATTGTGCACTTGACTATTATAATTATATTTGAATTCAGTAATTATTATTTATACATTTAAAAAAAATCTAACGAGATGTTTGATGCAGATTTGTCAAAAACCAACGATACAACCAACAAACAAAACGCCAATAACCCGTACGTGTGGAACGCGCCAAAAGCTAAACGGAGATTTTACAGAAAAAAGGACGCTAAATAATAGGTACTAGACAGGACTAGGGCGTGTATTCTCCCGCGGCATCTCGACCCCTATCTTAACAGGATAAAAATGTATTTTTTGTTTTGATCAAAGTTCATCACGAATTGTGAAAATGCAGTAAAGAATAAAAAATGTGGTAAAGTAGTTTTAACCGCGTGTTAATGAGATCATTGTGTATCATATATGATACGTTGCCAAGAAAAGTATTGAATAGACTAAATAAAGGAAAAAAAGTTAAAGCAATACAAATAAAGCTTAAGTTATTTTAAATATTGATAAAAAATATTTCAATGAGGAACTTTAGTCCTACGGGAAATTGGATAAAATTAATGTTTTCTTGCGCGCGGTGAAAATTGGAGCATAAAATTGTGAGGCAAAGTTTCATGAAAATGAAAGAAAAAAAATTTTTTTTTTTTAAATAAAAATTAACCACTTTGAATGACGTCACTGGTTCATATAAATCAACCTATGATAAGAGAGTTATGGACGATTTCCAGTTTGCTTGCCGTGAATGGACCAATGCGCAGAACTGATCGAGAATAAGGGGAAGACAACCTCTGATGTCACACGCGGAGTTATTTCAGAAATACAAAACTTTACAAAATCGTAGCGCTGATAAATATATATATTTTTTTTTTAATTGGCTTATTTTAATAGTATATTAAAAAAAAAAACACTGAACTTCCTCATTATATTTTATTTTTGTTGATAAAACGGTGTTATTTCATTATTGTTTTATATTCCGTTTCCTAAAAAGGACTATATTTTAATTTATTTGGTAATCGCGTTGCTTAAAATTTAATAGAGAGAAATCCCTGCAAACAAACTGCGGTTGAAGTTTGGCGAGAATTCACATAATTATGTACGTGCATAAGATTGTGAACGCTTAACTTTTCAATAAAATAAAATAAGGTCTTTAGGTTACACATTAAAGCGACATCCTCTTATTACTTGTTTTATGAAAACGAATTGGTATATATTTTTATTTTTCGAATAAAAAAAACTCACCGAGAGCTTTCATGTACTCGTCGAAATTCTCGCTCTTGTCCAATTTGTACTTTTTGCCTTCCCACGCGGCCATTTTGAATTTATAATTGATTTTTCGGCTATCGGAATACAATAAATCACTACACCCGCGCGCGGTGACAGTTCAGGTCAGAATAATAAAAAATCGCCTCCCCCCACGCGTACATATAGTGCACGGTGCACGGCGCACGGCGCACGGCGCGCGGTGCATGGGACCGAGGTGTGCTGGAGAGGTCGATGGAGGCAGATAAGGAGAGCTATCGATGAAGTCATTCAATTCATATTGAAATTACATGTTTATTTGAGATATCAACACACCTATATCAATCATTGTTTACCTAGGTATTTAATTTTCCCCATTTGCCTCTCCAAGTACCAGGAAACTATGGAGCGTAAGAGTCAAAATTATTTCTATACAGAAGAAATTATTTCTTCAATATCAATACGCTCAACATTAAATTTGGTATGTAGTTTTTGAGGATTACCTCAGTCTCGCATGAAACCATCGAATTAAAAAAACATCATTATTAATTTTTGATAATCAAATAAAGAAAACTAAATTAAGATGTTTGGTTAATATTTTGCATAAAAATAATTTTTTGTAATTATCAAGAAACATCTACAAAAAAACATCGCATTGATTTAATTTAAGCGGACTTTAATATTCATGAAATTCAGATAGTTATTTATTTTCGTACATAAGTTTGTTGTACATTATTTGAGACATACGTCCCAACTCCATGGGACTAAAAGTCCTGTGTTAAGATGGGACGAGTAATTAGTTGACACAGACACATGAGTATATCACCACAAAAAGAGAATCAGAAACAAAAAAATATATTTTTAAAAAATACATATATATGGCACATCAATATGGTAAACAGTAAACTCAAACATTCAGAAAATCATCAAGGAGTTTCCCACTCAAATTCATCCCACTAAGGAAAATCCAGTCGTTAACTCCTTTCTTGAAAATATTTTCATCCGTGCCACCGCTACACCACGGTCGCCGCTTTATTATTTTTATTTTATTTCTTTAATCCTTATCTTGGCAAAACTTTTATTCACTACACACTCTCGCATACACACAATACTCACACACCCATACACATATACACTAAATAAGAGTACGCATTGTATTTTATTTATTTTATATTATTGTGACTATTATTACTATAATTATTGATATACATTAAAAAAAAACTTATTACTACTACGAGACTTTATTTATATAAACACCCAATGGGTATTTTTATGGACACATTTACACATAGAAAATTATTATAAAAAAATTAGAAAGACTCAATGATTTATAGTAGACTTTGTGGGAGTGAAAGCGGGAGAGAGGTGTTTATAATTTAATTTGATTCAGTGATCGTTTGAAAGAAGACAACTTGTTATCAAAGAAATCAAGACTGGTATGTTTGTTGGCAGACCTAGGCATAGGGGAATGAAAACCATAGTTAGTTATATGGTTATCGGTATGAAAGAGTAAGAGTCTGAGGTTTCTAGTTGGGATATTTAATTTTATTGAGCTTTTATTAATAATCTAGTAAAATTATATTCGATTGTATAAATTGCATCTATCTTAAATTAAATTTTATTAAAATTAATCTTATATAAATTCTAATAAACTGCTTTAATAACATATAATGAAAACTAAATTTTTGTCAATTTACAATTTTTAATTTTTCCATTGTGACTATTGGTGTTCACATATTTATGAAAACAGGTAAAAGATGTTTAGTGTTATTATTTTTTATTTTATAAATTGTATTAATATTGTGATATCTTTTACTGTTTGTGAACTTAAAAAAATAATAAATACGAAAAAAAATAATTTTTTTTTCATTTTATTTTTATCAAAGTTTATAATGAATTATGATAATGCAGTTGAGAATGAAAAATATGGTAAAGCAGTTTTAACTGGGTGCTGTTTTACTCGTGTTATAGTTCACGAGACCATATGCATATGCATCTTATGGGACACATTGCCAAAAGGGGGTTAATCCTGGACTTCTGGGCATTTACATAGTAATTGAATTTCGTAAACGTAAAGTGGAAAATTCAGAAAATATCGTAGTTTGCGCGAACTTCTACTCGTAGCATATGAAAGGAAGAACGAGACATATTTAAAGCACGTGTAAATTAAAAATGACGTATTTTCAAATCATACAAATAAATGAATCAATCGTATGTAATGCCGAGAAATATCTTATTCCCAAAAAAACTCCCTCTGTGTGTGTTATATTGTTAATGAAAATTTCGAAGCAGGTTCTCAATAATTATATTGATGATTGTAATATAACAAATCGTACCCGAGGGCATGTAACTGGCAGAGGAAGGATGAAAGCCGATTGAACGCGGTTAAAATGAGATCTCTTAGAGACGAATATGTGAGAAATCAATGTATGACAGGGTTACGAATGATGAAATCAGGCGAGAGTGTAAATCTGAGTCAAGTATAATTGATAAGATTAAGAAAGGGTCTCTGAGATAATTCGGTCATGTACAGCGAATGGACGACGAAAGAATTGTAAAACAAGTTTATATGGGGAAAATGAACGGTAACGTGAGACGAGGACGACCGAGGAAGACGTGGCATGATCAGATAAACCAAAATATTAAGCCTGGTCATGTCAAAAGCAGACAGAACCGCAGGGCATGTATGACAAGATGTATGAATGTGGAAGAAGTAAGAAATATATATAGACATGTGTGGCGGTCCATTCTCTCTGCCTACCCCTACAGAGAAATTGTGTGATGGTAGCAGTAGTTGTAGTATCCGAGGGGTTTATGGTGACTGTTAAATGACCAACACATGTTCTAATTTGAATTGTAATAGGTTTTTAGTTCTTCATTGATTGAATTTTTGAATTTTTACTACACATGCACATTTTTTATTTGTCACATCTTTTGCTACGTTTTTTATATGGTTTTCATTTTTACTATGTTTTTAATACATTTTTAACTATGTTTTTTTACTGGGTTTTAAACATGTTTTTTATTATGTATTTTACTATGTTTCTTACTATGTATTTTACTGGGTTTTTAAATACGATTTTACTATATTTTTTAATACGTGTTTACTATGTTTTTGTAACTATGTATTTTACTATGTTTTTCACTATGTCCAGTACCTTTTCTATGTATTTATTACTGTTTCTTATATATATTTTTTACTGGCTTAGAACGGGGTAAATAACCCTAACTAGATAGTCAAAACAACGTTGTATAAATGTATAATTTTATGTTTATAATATGATAAGAAATAAATAAAAAAAACAAATATAACAGACCTCCAATTTTATTCCAAATATATTTATGATCATACTTAACGTGCTTCTGCCCATCTTGCAAAAATATTAAATAAAATGTAATAGATTATAAATAACGATAATACGTCGATTAAGTAATATTACTGATAATTTCGGAGATACTACATTACCGTACATCAAATTTAATTTAAACTTGAAATTATATCATAATAACATAATCCAATGTTACGTCACTGGGACATCTTGAAGTTCTAAGATAGATAATGACTGTTGTGTTTTGTATACTCGTATCTTGCAAAGAAGCATGTGAAATACAAAAAGGACAATAATATCAATCAGTTATGAGAAACATATTACAAAAGAGATGAAGAACATTTAAGAGAAGGTAATATAGAAGTCTAGGCTAGACTAGACTTCCATATTCCCTTCTCTAAAATGTTCTTTATCTCTGTTGTAATATGTTCAAATCTAATACAGTTGTGGTTATGTGGTAGTATTGTGGACTCATGGACTAAAGGTCCTAGGTTCAAATTCCGCTCTACCAAAACTCAATTGTCATTTTTAGCACATGTTATTTACAACTTTTAGGAAAGGGTCTGAAAATTAAAATATTTGAATAAATAATAAAAAAAACTAGTATTTCTCTTTTTTTTTTTTTTTTTAAATATAAAATTTCCTTCAATAAATAAATTATACGTAGTATTTACACGGGAGCGTTCTAAAATCGATGAGTTCATTTTTATTTTGTTAAAATCCTTCCTATGCATCGACCCCATAGTGCAGTGCACCCAATAAAGCAAACAAACCTTTAAATTTAAATATTATCTCTAAGCAAATTACGATTAATATTTATTTTCGTGACTGAACACGCCTATATCAATAAACCAATACCTGTAAAGTATTTATCTAATAATCTAATAATTATTTTATCGGGGATTTGAAAACATCAAAAAAATATAATCACGGTGGTGGTAGCATTTATCGAGTGATAAACCTGCTTTAAATAATCTATTGCATTTTTTTATAGGTGTATTTATTTACTTTATTTTTATAAACATATAGTTTTGCATTCTTATCTTATGATAGATACTAAAAATACTCGTATATTTTCGGTGAATTTTTAATGAGGAAATAACGAAATAACGAAAACATGAAAATGGGTTTAAAATCTCGGGAAGACGCTTGTAATCGAACAGCACGAATTGTCATTTCATTTCATCATTTCTTCGCGATCTTAATATACATTATTGTAATCAAAATTCAAGTAAATATCTGCAAATATTGTCATATAAACTAGCGGACCCGACAGACGTTGTCCTGCCTGAACGTTGGCTTGCCTAATATTAGCTTGGAAAAAGACTTTTAATTAATAAGTAGGTACCTAGGTACTTGTTAATGATTGAATTTCAAAACTAAAAATATTTAATATATTTAAATATTGAATTTAAGTAGGTACATAGGTACTTGTTTATGGTTAAATTCCAAAACATAAAATAATTCATTTTTAAATGTAGAATTCTTTTTGCAAATTTCGAACTCGGCTCTTCTCACCAACAGGGGTGCACTTTATTCATGAAGGCGATTTTAAAAAATGTATTCAATGTCAGTTGATATTATTTTAGTTTTACCAAAAATCCAGTAAAAAGAAATAAATGGGAAGAAATTATATGGAATGCAAGGAAAAAATTGGGATCAATAAAAAGCAAATGTTGTTTGGAAACATTCAAAAAACAAACTTTTTTTAAACACAAAAAAACAACATCCTTTCATGTTTTTGTATATGCATTCTCGTTAAATGCGACCCAATGAAAAAAAGATTTATGCTCCTAACTTTTTTTTACCGATTCGATTGAAAAATTGCATATCTACGAACACGCGCAGCGCAAAGATCTACATTTCGCTGAAATCCGCACGTAAATCGGTTATGCCGTTTCAGTGATATCACACGTACATAAGAATTATGTATATAAAGATTGTCGGCGGAAATATGAAATGCTAAAACTGACGAAGTATAAATTGTTTAACCCTTTGCTGCCTGACGCTGACGGTACAAATTTGTCCAGATGTAAAATAACTCATTTATCCGATCTCTTCTATACGAATACAATTATTCATGTAACTAATCATTGTTTTGAGTAGTTTTAACGATTTTGAGGTAATTAGTTCTAAAAAATAAACATAGTTGTCTCCATCAGTTATAGATGTACCTTGTTCCTCCATTGTTGAAAGCTTTTTATATATTTATTTTGTTTGTGTATTATAAAGCTGTTGAACTTTCTTTGTTTCTTTGCTGTTCTTAATATGTGCTTTTGAAAAAAGTGTTAGTATAATTTAATTCCCGAATTGAGTTGCAGTAACTCTTACGAATGTTATTTATATGTATTATACTTTGTATTATATGATTTATAAATAAATAAAAAAAAATGACTCCTGCGGATGAGTTTTACGTAGAGCTCCATTACGCACCTTAATTTTATAATTATGATAGCAAGTTCTAGTTTTTTAAATGCGGGTTTTTCAATTATTTTTGTAAATATTTCGTATCGGAAAAATAACAACTTTTTACATTGCAATTCCCTGGTGGTACAGATTTGTACCACTATTTTAATTTATATATAAAGAGTTTTAAAAATAAAAAAACAATATAAATATATAATCGTTTTCAAGGTATAAATAACATAATTTTATATTAATTTTATTTTGTTTCGAATAATAAGACAAATTTGGGATCACTCCGTGTGGATCCGTTGACGAAAGGGTTTTCTTAAGACCGAGTTAAAAACAAAAACTTTTTATATTTATGTGTTATGTCATTACTATTTTAACTGTTTTCTTTATTTTTACAAGTTTGTACAAATAAAAAATAACTGTCACAAATAATAACAGTAATGAGTCGCTTAACTCGAAGGATTTGTAGTTGTTAATGATTTTTTTACACTTAATTTATTTAAGAACAATATTTTGAGTTTGTCCAAATTTTTTAGACTAGATCTGGATTCATCCCCCCTGGGAATTACCAATATTAATATATTACAACATAGATGAAGAACATTTTATAGAAAGGAATATGACCTGTCATTAGCTGGTTTAAGTGGCCACTTTACTCAATGTGTAACATTCACTATTCTGCCTATGTTTGAACATCTATTTTCCCGCCAAAAAAAACAGCTGATCCAAGAAATATAAAAATTGTCACGTATTTTCAGGCGTTGCCTAGTATGGAGGTAAAATACTTAAGTCAGAATCACACCAGCATCAATAAAAGTTTCTGGTCTTTAACTTCACAAAGATCAACAGATGGAGGAGTTGCAGGAATACAGGTGTTCAAACATGATGGTGAACCAGCCGATGACAGGCCATAAGCCCTTAATGCTTAGACTTTTATAAAATGTTCTTCATCTCTGTTCCAAGATTCTAATCATATTTTACTTATTTAATTTACTTTTTGTACATACATAATTATACATTGGCGGGCTTATTGTCAAATGGATTTTTTTCTAACTAAGGCGTTATTTATATAATTTTGGCTTCAAAACGTATGCAAGAAAAAATCAGATATAAAAAAAAATAAACGCAAATATAGAACTAGCATAACGTGTATATACTCATAAATGAATTATTATCGATACAAGTCTACAATGGGAAATAGGGAATAAAGATGGAGGAATAGTGGAGAGATTAAGGAAGAGAAAGAAGATGTTATAATTCTTGTTTTCAGGACATATGTTTAGATTTCTCCCTCTTTTTAGAGATCTCCTTTTCAAGAGCTCCTTTCAGTTAGTTCCTTGGTGTCAGTTTTAGAATTTTTCATTATTTTATCTATTTTATTAGGGATTTTTACAGCTATTATACAAAAACCAAAAATAAATATCCGTACCTTAGAAGATAAAACATGTGAGTCCAATTTTTTTCAGTTTTGAAGTTAAAATTGCAGAAATTATCGCAATAGGCTATTTTATACGAGAATAAAACCCAAGTCCATTTTCGTCGCATTTTTAAAAAAAAAATATATTTTTTAATCGGGATATGGTCCCGTGGCTAGTGTTTCAGACTTACGGAACCTTTGAGCGTGTCCGTGGTTCAAATCCCACTCTACTCCAACTTGATTCCCATTTTCTGGTGAGTTATTTACAACTCGTTGAAAGGCTGGGGAGGAGCTTATAGGACAAACTTAAAATCACTCTCTATTATTCAAAAAAAGATTGCAAAAATAATTCTTAAAAAGCCCATAACTTACCCATCAAAACTAGTATTCGAAGAACTTAATATACCAACAATTGAAGAAATTTTTAATAAAGCCTCTATCTTACAAATTTTTAAAGAAAAAACAATTGAAGTGCAAAATTCAAGTTACTCTAGATTTTCTAATAATTTAATTTTGCACAGATGTAAAACAACAGCAGCGTTAAACCATTATACGTACATGGGTAAAAATAAACTTTAATAAACTTCCGGAAAACTTAAAATCTATAAAAAATTATCAAACTTTTAAAACTAAAATTAAAAAACATCTAAGACTCACCCCTTCCTAGACTCCATACCAAAGAATGTTTATTTTTAATTTTTAATTTACCTTGTTTATTTTTTATTTTAATTTACTTTGTTTATAAAAAAAAAAAAGTGAAACGAACTCCCTCTCTAAACACAAGTATCTACTTTATTAGAGAGGTAGAAACGTTATATATAAGATGTTCTGTATATTTACCTATTTTGTATTTCAAAAATGTATTTTGTAAAAAAAAAATATTCAATAAAAAAATAAAAAAATGGCCCCCAAAATTAAATATTTGGGTAAACCATAAGAACGCAAATATTCATTAAATAAAAATAAAAATATCTCAGCCACCGATTATCCTCTTAATGCATTGAAAACCTTTTGGTTTTTTTTGTTGAATAATTTTAAGATGGTTTGATTATGTTTAAACGATACGGTAAATTTAAAAACCTTATTATGGAAAACTTTTTTTTATTGTTTAATTTAATTTGGTACAAATTTAATTAATAATGTGCAACAAGTCCTTATAATACGGTAACTACAAAATGCAGTGCATACGGTGCAAATATTTTTTTTCTGTCAGAATGACAAAATTATTTTCGAAATATAAGCATTCGAAGCTACCGAGATTCGGTAGGTACTCGGTACTTATTCTGGGAAAAGTGGTTTTGAAATTCAAGCTTTTTAGATCGATCGCAGCGCGCATGCGCATCACGTGACAGGGGGGAAGTAAGGCGACAGGGAAGGGAGACTATAATTCGATTGACTTTTTCGTGACTACTAACTGGCAATCTTGACCCTCTCAATACGGGAGACATAGTCTCCTCTGTCAGTATAGCCTCGATATATAACTTATATGTAAGAATTCTTCAATGGACTATTATAGTTTGATAATGTATATATCACCATTTTTGTGATCACCTCAAGGGCGATGTACAATATAAATATTTTAGCACGTCTTGCAGCTACAGAGCGCATAGACGATTGGGATTCTAGTTCTTTGCTTCCAATTATGATATATTTTAATTCAAACAGATAAGACAACGATAAGTACACCCCATCAACATTACGTTTTGATTTGACATTGAAGTTTAGTGTTTGAATGATATTGAAATTTTTTTAAAAAAAAAAACTCATTTTAAAAAATGGGAGTTGGATTATAACAAGTCTTGCAGCTACTGGGTGCATGGTCTATTGAAATGCTATTTAAATTTATTAATTAAAATGTAGACCGCGCTTACAAAATTTAAGTATGTTATGGTTGGTAACATTTACATATTGAAGCAAGATTACCAATCGTCTTGCAGCTACAAAGCGCATGGACGAGTGGAATTCTAGCAACTTAATATTATATCAATAAATTTACAAAAACTCTGTAGGAACTTAAACTTAATAACCATAAAGGAATTACAAAAATATAAATACGAAAGACCTTAGAACTACTAACTATAGTCAACAAATCACAAAATCAGCCTAGTTTTTATTTTTTATGTTAAATAGTAAATAATTATTTGAATGGACAACAATCCAAAATGTACATTTATGCTATTTTTTTATATATGAATAGACTCTCACGAGTAATTTTATGTTTGGTTGGAAACAAAATTAAAATTCGTACAAATGGCTTTCCGAATTTTTTTGTCAGTGTCACATTTAAAAAAATGTTATTTTGTAAAATTTTACAAATTATTTATTTTTTTAATTTTGTAATTACACTTATATTTAGTTTTTTTTTAAATCAATAAAGCAAGTTATAAAATAGGCCGTGCCGCACAGGAATAAATAGACGAAATAGGTAAACTTAGCTAAATTTATAAAAATGTAATTCGGTACTTAAATAAAAGAAAATACAATCGACTGAACGAGTGATAGTTGACTTAAATTTAACAGAGAAAAGAAAATCTGAAAAACTTTTATTTATTTTGCGCGGAAAAGGAAAGGGTCAAAAGAATTGAGTGAAATTTGATTCAAGTTGTAAAGTGGGTGAAATTCAATCAGAATACAATCAAGGTAGGAACCCCACTTGAACGTAAAGTAGGCACCGGTATACTTTTTATACTATCATATATTTTTATACTATTATATATTTTTATATTCAATGAATTTCAATTTTATTTTGTTACTGACCACAAATTTTAATGAGAGTATTTTGTATGAGAGGACCAAACTGAAAATAGTGTCGAGTCCTGAAATTCTAATTCTGAATTATGAAACTGAAAAATCTAATACCACAACTTGATATTTCCATTTTTCTAGCACTAGCAATTTAGAACTTTTAGGAAATGGTATGAAAATTGAAATTCGTATCTGGGCAAATATTGAGAACTCAATTTTTTTTTCCATTAAAAAATCGTCACTCGTAATAAACGATCATCAATGGGGAAGTTCAGTGCTACGGAAAATTGGATATAAAAATTGTTTCCTTACACGCGGTAAAAATAAGTTCTAAAGTTAAATTCCTAGACAATGTATGAACAAATAATGAAAAATGATTTTTACAAAAATGAACTACTTTAAATGACATCACAAGTTCTTCTAAATCGACCAATGATTTTTTTCATTTCATTTCATTTTTTTTGCACCACAACAGGCCAGGAGGCCCAATTAGAGTGGTGAATTACATTACAAAACAACCAGGCTTGAGAAAAATCACATTTTAATTTTTGTGTTCTCACCGGGAATCGAACCCAGAACCTTCCGTGCGTGAGTCAAGCGTCTTGACCACTACACCACGGAGGCCGATGATAGAGTGCTTTGATAGATTTCCGGTTTTCGGGAAGCCAACCCCCCAATCAGGACAACTCACCTAAGAGAAATAGTGACGTCACGCGCGGAGTATTAAAAAAAAAAAATACGAAACTTTAAAAAATCGTAGCGATGATGATATGATAAAAAAATATTTTTTAAATATTTGATAGTCTATGACAAATAAAAAAAAAAAAAAAAAAAACACTGAACTTCCTCATTCTAGACGAGTGCATTCGGCTCGATGGGTACTCTCAGGTTTGAAAATCCTGAATAAGGAAATCGAGTGGAGATAAGTCCGCCTAGTAGTGAAGTGGTTGGTAGCCTTGATCATGCTTGAGATCCCAGGCCCAATTCCTGGGAAGGTCGACATGAAGTGTTGATTGAAAAGAAGGTTCTCTGGGGCTGATCGCCGTTTCACTTCATGTAACAGACGATCAATAAACGCTGAATTCGGTGAACCAATGCAGTGCCCTACGCACCATCGAGCGAGGACAGGGGTACGACATAATGACAATATTTAATTCACCAATACCTAGACTACACCGGCTAACGAGTATGGTGAAGTTGATATATTTCGTCTGCCTTTATATAATTATGGGTTATGTATTCAAAAGGTTATAAATTAATTTGTATAAAATTTCTTAATATTGTACTTTATTTACTATTTTTTTTTCATGTATTTCTATAATAATGTAGGTACTTATGTGTATTTATTTGTATATACATATATTTACATATATGTATATGTGTGTGTGTGTATGTATGCATATGCATGTGTATGTGTGTGAATGTTTTTATATGTAAATGTACAAAATAACTTTATATATACCCATATACGTATGTTGGTACATTTCCTTATTATTGTATCTTTTAGTTTTTCTTATGTTATCTTTAATTTTAACTAAATGTACACACAAAATATTAAAATAAAATCGCTACAAAAAAGGAGCCTTACATGTGATTTAATTTTTCATTTCAAAATTCTAAATAATGTGGTTGATTCGCCGTATCTTTTACAAAATATTGGTTTCCGTTGTCCTCTTCGCTATACTAGATTAAATTCCCTTTTTTATGTACCAACTTGTAAAAACAATTATACCTCGAATTCATTCATTAGACGTACCTGCAGAAATTATAATGGACTCAGTATTGATGTAGACATTTTTAACTGCACGTTGCATTTATACAGAAAATTTCTTCATGGGGTCGATTATTTGGGATAGTTGCTGAATGTGCATCTTGAGTGGTTTATGCCGCATGTTATGTATATGTTTGTGTTTGTTCTAGATGTGCGTTTATGTGTGTGTGCGTGGATGGCTCGGAGTGTGCACTCGGTATTTTTATTTATTACCTCCATGGAAAACGCAAATGTAAACAATTATTCTTTTCTCACTTGAATTTTTTTTGTCACATTTAATGTTTATATCTTTTGCATAATTTATGAAAACTTAATTGGTCTTTTTATGATAAAAAATTGTTGTTTTTAATACTTATTATGTATGACTGTGTGTTTTCTGAATAAAATAAAATACTTATGTTTTACTGCTGCACTTGAATGTATTTCTAATTAACGTAAAAGCCCGTAGGGCGTGTAAATTAATAAATAAATGAATATATAATGTGAGGTTTGACAAGTCGGGAGAATGTCCCCGTATAGGTTAGGTCAGGAAAGAGTGAGGTTAGGTTGGATTCGATCGGAACATATTTGTTTCATAGATCATTACTCTTAGGGCGGATAGAGTTCCGACCGCAGGAAAATGCGGACAGGAGAAATAACATGAAGCATTATATGGCTACTAAATGATTGTTGATTAACGCGAGAAGTATCTAATTACTACGAGTAGATATAATGAACTTATTGCGAATGTTGGAGATTTGGTATCCATTCCACGAACAGTACTTCGGCGTCAGATTGGAAACCTGAGTGTGGACGATACTCGTACGGCGAGCATAATATTGCGGTCTACTCTTACTGAAATTAATATGCTTCATACCGAGTACTTCTTGCATTGCATAGTTTTTCTGTCACTCTCTCGCAGATACTTCCCCGTTATTGCGCAAAAAAGGCAACAGCCCGTCGGACAGATTATTTGTTTATTTATTATATATACGGCCTAAGCCAATTACAACAGTTACATGAAGAAACATAAATACAAGAAACTGAACAAAAAATAACATAAAACTATGTAGCAAAGACAAACAACGGCAATACAATAATGGTATAAAATATATTCATAAAAACGAAAGACATAAGATTTCGAGCTAAACCATGCCAATCCAACTTCATTCTACGCTGTTTAGTCGCGAAGAGATCGACGAAAAGCCGGAAGATCTATCCCAAAGAATTTCAATTCATGTGACGAATTGACTAATCTACACATTCTGGACATTGGGGCATAAAAACAAAAGTTGCTCTTAGAAGATTTAATAAATAGCAGATTTTGACTTCTGGTGACGTGGTTGGGAACATGAAAATAAATTGATTGCAACAGAGATGAGACATCACTTATAGCATCAAGTATTTTGAAAATGCATATAAGGTCCATCACAGTTCTACGTCTCTCCAATGAAGACAGATTAAGAGATTGCTCTATTTCAAAATAGAAATAATTACCCATCTGTAGTCCGAGCAACCATGCTACTTTTCTTAGAAAACGGTGATGGACAGACTCGATATAGTCAATATGAGTCCTGTAGAATAGAGACCAAATAGGAGAAGCGTATTCTAAGTAAAATCGAAGTTCCGTTGTCCCGTTTTCCGCACCCCAAATCATAACCGATTTTGTTGTTTTTTTTATTTTTAGAAACAGTATCAGAATATTTTTTTTTGCTCAATTACTCAAATAGTTAATTTAATTTAAATTAAGGGATTTTATTTAAAAGATCATGGACTTAGGATGATTGGAGATTTTATTCTCTCACAATCTTGATGTTTATTAAAATATTTTTTAGAGTTTGCCAATCATCTCATCAATTCAAATTATTTAACACGGATTTAAAAGGGATACAGGAGTTAAAATTTTACATTCAAATAGTAAAAAAGGATCGTAGGTTTTCACGGCCTTCAGAATACAGATAGTGTTTTTCTGGGTTATTATGCCGTGTTTGTGGGCTTTGTATTGCCGACGTTTCGGAGCACGTTGCAGTGTCCATCTTCAGGGCTGAATGTATGAGTGTAGTTTTTAGTGTGTTTAATTGTGAGGAATTTGTACCGTGTCGCAGTCGGGCAATGTATGTGGTTAAGTGTGTGGAGTTTGTACCGTGGGCTTTGGAAGCACCGGGTACCATGAGGTTCGTAGTCGTAACCCATCATCCCTGTTTATGTTATTAGGATGCTTGTATATTTCTATGGCTTCCTTTATTAAACGGGCTTGATGATTTTTGGGCTTTCCAAGGACATTTGGCTCAAATGAGAAATTATGCCCTGTTTCTATGTAGTGCTCTGCAAGAGCTGAACCTCTCGCCTTCGACAATTATGGCGGTGCCGGCTTCATTTTGGAAGAAGTACGGGCCAATGACCCCGCCGAACCAAAATCCACACCAGAGAGGCTTTTTCTGGGTGCATTCGCAACTGATGGATCTTATGTGGATTGATATCTCCCCAAATACGACAATTTGGCATGTTTACTAAGCTATTCTTCCAAAAATGGGCCTCGTCGCTGAAGACGATTTTCCTAACGAACGTACCTCGACCTGACCACTCATTTTGATCGTAATGTTTAATTACAATATTTGAGTTTGTCTTTGTTTATTTGAGTTTGTTTGAGTTTGAATGTTTAATGGTTTGCACGCGTTACTCAGAACTGTAACTTTCCATGATGATTTGCCCAGCATTAATTATTGTAACCTCTAAATTTGACAGCTGTAGCTTTATCAACATGGCCGCTATTCAATGTCAGAGTTCGAGCGCTCTACTATCCACTATCTAGTCGAATCGAATAAGAGCGAGTTAAGGTGATTTTAAACGAAAATATGAAACCAATTATTCATAGATGGCGCTTTTATATTTTTTTATTGAAAAATGACATTTTTACGTTTATTTTCAATGGAAATTTTACAAAACTTGGTTTGCGGAAACTTTACACTATATTGATTGTAACAAATACCATAACAATATAATTTAGGTTCTTTTCAGAAATTAGTGTATGAAAAAAAAAAAGCTAAGTTAATAAAAAAATATAAAAGCGCCATCTATGAATAATAGTTTTAATATTTTTGTTTAGAATACCCTAATGAGGGAGTTCAGTGTCTTTTTAATTTGTTAATAGACTATTAAACTAAGCCAATTTTCATTTTTTTATTTTCATTTATCGCATTATCAGCGCTATGATTTTTTAAAGTTTTGTACTTCTGAAATAACTCCGCGTGTGACGTCGGAGATTCTTCTCTGTCAGTTCTGCCGATCGGTTTGTTTACTGTAAGCAAACCGGATAGCCTTCACAGCTCTCATATCATTGGTTGGTTCATATAAATCAGTGACGCCATTTTCAAAAAACTTTATTATACAATTAAATGGTCTAATTTTTACCGCGCGCAAGAAAACAATTTTTTTATCCAATTTCCCGTAGGGCTGAAATTCCTCATTGTGTGGAATACGAACAACTTCACGTCATGCTACGTGTTCCGATTCGCCTTCTGCGCCGCGATTATGAACGCTTTCTTCATCGGTACATATCGAGACGGTTTAAAGTAACATCGATATTTATGTTCAAAAATGTGTATATTTGTATGAAAATTCAAAGTACGAGTATTTTCGTCAGTAACCTGTAATTAAACATGAAAATAAACCATGTCCTATATCTCGTACAGCAAACGTAATTCAACTTTGTAGATAAATTTTATCTTCCAATTATAATACGGGCCCTGACGACCATTTTCAAACATACATGACGATATTATGTCGACTAAGGGTCCTTTACTCTAATAATAAAGAGAGTGGGGTCTTTAGCCACCCAGCCCACTCAATTATTCAATACATAAAGTAAATAATGAGGCACTTCCGTCCATAACCATTGAATAAAATCTCGCCACCCAGTACAAACGTACACTATTAACAAAATATATATTATTTTGATAAAGCATGCAAATTGGCGTGGGCAGGTACGAGATAATAATGTATTTGAATACTATTTCAAACTACACGAATTGAGCATTATTTGAATGAGACTAAATTAATTTAGCTTTATTTAATTCCGGTCGTTTTCAGAATATAATTAATACTGAAAAACTTAGATTTTTTTCACAAAACGGACTTGGTGGGCCAGGAGTAAATAAAAACTCAAGGTAAATAAAACCCCTTTCCGCGCCTTATGTTGTCATTTAAAAAATCGCTTCTGAATATTAATATCGGGTTGAGGTCCCGTGGCTAGTGTCTCAAACTCACAGATCAAAGGTCCGTGGTTCGAATCCCACTCTACCCCAACTTGATTCCCATTTTCTAATTGTGAGTTATTATAATTATATAACTCGTTGAAAATGGCCCTCAAAATAAATATTTGGGTAAATCGTAAAAACGCAAATATTTAATTAAGAAAATATTCAAAGCATTAACTTTGTGGTCCAACATTTTATTAAATAGTAAATAATATTGTACATCACATACAGACATTTCTGTCTACCGGTTTCGAGACGTATCTGAGAAGTCAGTCACACTAATTACACTAACATGCTAATTCCACTACACCAAAACTTCGCTTTAGTAGTTACACGGATAAAAAAAAACATACAATATAAAAAAATATATAATCAGTTTAAGTTAGCTACTAAAAGCATGCGTCGTATCAGCACGTTGTTTTAATATGTTTGTGCAGCTACTATGGTGAAGTAATCCAAAATAATAATATCTTCCCATTTTTAGTATATACATTATTGTCGAATGCAGCACTGGTAGATCGATGAATAAAAAAATATGCTTTTGACTTTATTTTTACGGATCAGATTGAAGATTTTAAGATCTACAAACATGCGCAGCACAAAGATCATTATTATGCAAAAAACCGCACGAAAATCGGTTAAGCCGTTTAGGAAGAGTTTAGTGACATCACACATACAGGAGAATTATATATGTAAACTAGCTGACCCGACAGACGTCGGCGTCGTCCTGCCCGAACTTTGCCTTGCCTTGGAAAAATACTTTTTATTGATAACTAGGTAGGTACCTAGGTACTTGCTTGTGATTGAATTCCAAAACTAAAATTGTTAGTATTCAAATATTAAATTTAAGTAGGTACTTGTTTATGGTTGAATTCTGAAAGATAAAATAGATATTTTTTCAAATGTGGCATTCTTTTTGCAAACGTCAAACTCCGGTCGTCTCACCACCAAAGGGGTGTACTTATATAGGAATACGATTTTTAAAAATGTATTGAATTTAATATTATTTTAGTGTTACCAAAAATCCGATAAAAAGAAATAAATGGGTAGAAGTTATAAGGAATTTAAGAAATGAATCTGATTGAGATCCACAAAAAACGAATGCTGTTTGTAAACATTCAAAAACAAACTTTTTTTATACACAAATAAATATATATAATCTATATTTCTCTGAAAACCGCACGTAAATCGGTTAAGCCGTTTAGGAGGAGTACGGTGACATCACACGTACAGAGGAATAATATATATAACTAACTAACTAAACTAACTAACCATCACGCCATTTCCCGGGAGGGGTAGGCAGAGAGGATAGAACGCCACACCACTCTGTCCTGGCACACTTCCTTTGCTTCCTTCACATTCATACATCTTCTCATGCACGCACGTCGATTATTCCGACTTTTCACATGACCACTTTCAAGAATTTGTTGTACTTGATCATGCCATGTCTTTCTCGGCCTTCCTCGACTTCTACAACCAGACACATTCGCATCATAAATCTTTTTAGCCGTTCTTTCATCATTCATTCGCTCCACATGACCGAACCATCGCAAAAGACCTTTCTTAATTTTGTCGATAATGCTTAACTGAGCCTTGCATTCTGCTCTAATTTCGACATTAGGGCACCTATCATACATTGTTTTTCCGCACATTCGCCTGAGGGATCGCATTTCAACAGCATTCAGTCTACTTTCGTCCCTTTTTTTCCAACTCCATGCTTCGCTTCCATACATTAGGGTTGGTACCAGAACTCCATTATGAACTGCTAATTTAGCCTCTTGCGATAGACACTTATTTGCTACGACAGACTTTAAGGCACCATTAACTCTGTTACCGGCACTAACCCTCCTTATAATATATATAAAGATATTATATCTGAAAACTTTAATTTTCGACATTCATCCTCTATACTTCATTTATGAAAATATCTGAAATCAGATTTACGTGTGTTTAAGTACTTCTACCTGTTCATGAAAACAATAACATGCAACGTTATATAACACGATATTGTAACAATGTTTACGACCGCCTAAAAATACCTGTTGGCTGTTGGTGTGTGGGTGCGTACATTAATAATACCAAAAACAAATACCCATGTGCGCGTGTGTATGTGAGAAATATTCAGTGTGTCCACAATGTCTGTGTCGTCTGTCTACTTAACTGTTTCATGCAACCTGTCTTAATATAGGCGTAGACGAAAAGTATTTATTAATTTTAAAAAAAACAATACATCGCACCTTTGAAGACAAACCGTTACAAACGAAAATACAAAATTTTACACGGGAGCTTAAATAAAAAAAAAATACAAGACTTGTTTGCAATAGAAGATCATGGTACTTAGAGCCATCTTTTGGGGTCATAATGATGGATATGTTTGATGCTTACAGACTGGCTGGTTTTCATATTAAAATTTATTTTAAAAAAAAAGGAAAACATTTCTAATAAGGAAATATGAAAGTCTAGGCATTCACAGGGCTTATGACCTGTCATTGGCTGGTTTAAGTGGCCACTTTACACGCTGTGTAACATTCACCATTCTGCCCCACCGGATCGGATGAATCTCACCCACGTGATAAAAGGTTTGAGCTCTTTTACTTCACAAAAGTCAACAGATGGAAGAGTTGAGGAAATGTGGATGTTAAAACATGGGCAGAATGGTGAATGTTACACAGTGTGTAAAGTGGCCACTTAAACCAGCCAATGACAGGTCATAAGCCCTGTAAATGCCTAGACTTCCATATTCCCTCTCTGTTGAAATAAATTTAAATATTTATTTACACTATAACATCAAATTCAGAAAAGTTTTTTTTTTTAAATAGAACATTTTTAAATAAATTCTTTAAAAAATTCGTTAAGTAACGGTTTGTCTTGCCCAATTTTTTGTAATTGAAAAACAATTCATATTCTCATACAAGTTTTATGTTGACAATGCGCGTCTCGCGGTGTTTGGCTACTATGCATGAGGTGGCGAACGACGAGTTCGATTCCAGACAAATTCGATGCGGAATAATAAAAAATATATACATATTACAATAGAGATGGAGAACATTTTACAGAAGGGAATATAGAAAAATTTCGGCCTCGTAGTGTAATGGTCAGCGCGTTTACCTATCATTCACGAGGTCTCGGGTTCGATTTCCGACATAGTTGATTTGAATTATTTTTTTGAAAGGGTGTTTTCACACCAGAATATTTAATAGTCCCTGGACTGGTACCTGAATCGTAAGACGGATCACCGTACCTTTGTGTAACAAAACAATGATCAAGATACGCTGCGATCGATGTACCAATGCAGTGCCTTATGCACCTTAGGTGCGAATAGGGAATGATGATGATGATGTTAAATTAACCATTCTGCCTGGATTTTTTAAACATCTATATTCCTTCAATTCATCCATTTGTTGATGTTTATGAAGTTAAAGAGCTGAAACCTTAAATTAAAAAATATTTTCAGGCGCTGCCAAGTATGTGGGTGAAATAATTCGATCGGATAAATCTCACCCTCATCAATAAAGGTTTCAGCTCGTTAACTTCACAAACATCAACAAATGGAAGAATTGAAGGAATATAGATGTTAAAAAAAAAGAAAGGCATAATGGTGTGTAAAGTGGCCACTTAAAACAGCCAATGACAGGTCATAAGCCCTGTAGACGCCTAGACTTCTATATTCCGTTCTCTAAAATGTTCTCTATTTCTGCTCCCTACAAGGTTTAGTCCAGTTCTTGTCTACAAAAACTTGGAACAACTCAAAACAATTTTAAAAAATATATATACTTAAAAATAACTGCAATATCTTCCATTGGCTAGCACCTGAAGCGTAAGACTAACGAGCACCACGCCTCAATGAAACAAACAACAATTTATGGACATACATTTATGTAAAAAATATTTATCACGTTTTTATATTTAGTGTTTGAAATAGTTCTGTTAATGATGTTAATAATAACAAAGAAGAAATTCAGTGCTACAGGAAATTGCATATAAACATTTTTCCTTTCGTGAAAAAAAAAAAGTGAAAATGAACTACGTCACAAGTTCTTCCGAATCAATCAATTACAGAGTGTTGTGATAGAGTTCCGGTTTCCGAGAAGCCAATTCACTAATCAGCAGAATTCACAGACTAGAACTTGTGACGTCACGGGCGAAGTAATTACAAAACATTACAAAAATAATAGCGCTGATAATACGATACATAAAAATAACTTTTTTAAATATTTTTTTTGGCTTAGTTTGATAGTATTTAAAAACCACTGAACTCCAGAATTACACCGTCCTAAGTCTAAATTGGTCTGTTTTGAGTTCAGAATGCAATTTTACTCAATGCTTTCCCTTAGTATTTATTACACTTACGTATCTCTATTGATTTTTTGGACGAAATATTGTGGGGGGGCAACACCAACAGCCGCGAGGTTGGCAGGTCCGAACTCTGATTTGGCCCGCAACGCGTAGTCCGCTGCAATGTCAGCCCGGACAAGGCTACTAAACACCGTATATTGAAAGTACTCGACGCATTTCATCTCGACAGTTCGTGTTGCCTGGCTACCAGCTCTCCGCCAGTGCCCGCTATTGTAAATTCCTTCTGTACAAAATAATAGGATGTAACCCGTGTGTAATTACTTAAAAAATAACTTCAATTGTAATCCATCTTGCTCTTTAAACCTCAACTGACGCACACCCGACCTATAATACAATTTACTAACATAAAAAAAGTTAATAACTATTTTATCTGTATTACTTCTTTCAAATAAATATATTACAATTTAAAAAATAGCAGCAGAATTAGCTTTATATATTTGATCAATGATCATGGTGGCAAAATCATTTACGTCAGAAGCAATTAAAAACATCTAGATAACTTTTATTTATTTAAAAAAACAATTATATCTATCTCCAGTTATCAATAGTATTATTTCGGTATTATCGATTATAAAATGTAGTTCGCGTGCACTTAATAATGGCACTTCACTAGGTAACTTGTAATTGGATAAAAAAACTTTATTTTTATTTATCTGTAGTTATTAATAAAAAACCTAAGTACTATCGATTATAAAATGTAGCTGTACACGATTAGAAAATAATCATCAATCGAGTTTTGGTAAATTAGGGTTTGAACCACAGATCTCTGATCCGTGAGTCCACAACGCTAGCTACGGGACCAGAACCAGGTTCAATTTGATACATACTCGTAACAGACTGGTCCAAGAAGATGTTTAAAAATTTAAAAATAGTTTTCAGGCGTTGGTCTAGTGTGTGAAATAATTCGATCAGATGAATCTCTTCACAACAATAAAGGTTTCAGCTCTTTAACTTCATTAAAATCAACAGATGGAAGAATTGAAGAAATATGGATGTTAAAATATAGGTAAAATGGTAATTGTTACACAGTGTGTAAAAGGGCCACTTAAAAACCAGCCAACGACATGTCATAAGCCCTGTAAATGCCTAGACTTCCATATTCCCTTTTCTAAAATGTTCTTTATCTCTGTTGTAATGTGTAAACATAGCTGAAAGTTAATCAGTCGTACGCTTTAAATTTTACCGCGAACTGTGAAAAATTGTAACCAAATTTAAAAAAAATATATTTATCAACAATATTGTGGGAATGTCCAAATGGTTGTAGACAAGGTTAGGGAGTTATTCAGGTAAATGAATATAATATAATATTATTATTGATCGAGTGATGTAGTAGTCAGCGAGTTTGCCTACAGTGCAAAAGGTCTAGGGTTCGATTCACGACATGGTTAACATGAAACATTTATTTAAAACGGTGTTTTTATAGTAGAATATTTCATAGTCCCTGGACTGGCACCTGAAGCGTAAGACTGGTCATCTCGCCATCGTGTAGCAAAAATCATCAAGATACGCTGCAATTGGTGTACCAAGGCAGTGGCCTATGCACCATTAGTTGCGGAAAGGGAATGAGGACACTATTATTTATACTAACTGCGGTGCTATTCTGAACACTTTTATCTTGCGTATTTACATCCAAAATAAAGTTTTTTCTACGGCCGCGAGAGCGTTTGGAATATCACCCCTGCTGGTATAAAAAGCAGTACAAAAATTGCGTATTGCGTAGTAGGTGAAATAATTCAATCGGATGAATCTCATCCACATCAATGAAGGTTTCAACAATGTTTGATTATGTCCAAATGCTTGCAGACTGGCTGGATTTCCTCCCTAGGGAGTTATTCACATTTAAACTTATTGCAACAGAGAGGGAAAACATTTTTGAGAAGGAAATATGGAAGTCTAGGCATTTACAAGGCTCATGACCTGTCATCGGCTGATTTAAGTGGCCACTGTGTAACATTCACCATTCTGCCTATGTTTAAACATCCACATTTACTCAACTCTTCCATCTGTTGACTTTTGTGAAGTAAAGGAGCTAAAACCTTTATTATGCGGGTGAGATTCATCCGGCTGAACCAAATCACTTACTAGGCAACGCCTGAAAACAATTTTCCAATTTTTACCGGGTAGTTAATTCAACAATGTTTGAGTATGTCCAAATGCTTATGCCAAATGCAGCCAATGACAGGTCATAAGACCTGTAAATGCCTAGACTTCCATATTACCTTCTATGTTTTCCCTCTCTGTTGAATAAGTTTAAATAAAGGTTTCAGCTTTTTTACTTCACAAAAGTCAACAGATGGAAGAGTTGAGTAAATGTGGATGTTTTAACCTACGCAGAATGGTGAATGTTACGCAGCGTGAAAACCAGAGTCCGACGATTTCGGAGTTAAGTCCCTATTGTTTTCAGGTGTCGACGTGATCACTCCGCGCGTACCATGCACAGACAATTTACTAATAGGCTCTGATGACGTAACGTCAAAAAACACCCAGAAAGTGGTACGATCATTGTTTTTCTTTTTCGAGTCGAAGTCCGAATTGGTAAGTCGAATATGTCATCACTCCACATAGTAAGAACACGCTTCGTACTGTTTTAGATATACAGGGTGTTCTTTAAACCCTGTCACATCCGAAACCACGATGATCAGTATGGGCAAGAAGACATATTAGCATATTAAAAAAAATATTTAGAACAAAGAAAAATTTAAAAAATATATATATTAAAAAAAACAAATGGTTGCTTATTTCTGCAGGGGAGAAGTGAAGGGAGCGCGGCGCATTGTCAGACTCCCCCCTTCTCCCTCCTCGTTTCAACCCTGCAGAAGTAAGCAACCATTTGCTTTTTTTGATATTTTATTCGTTCTAAAAAAATATTTTAATGTGCCAATATGTCTTTTTGCTCATACTGATCATCGTGGTTTCGGATGAGACAGGGTTTAAAGAACATCCTGTATGTATGCCTGCTACTTCAGCAGCTCAATTACAAATAACTATCGACAAGCTAATAAGCGACGTGATAATAATTTCTTACCGCGGTTGTTTATCGTATTTATTATTATTATTATTATTTATTATTTTTTTATTTATTTATTTAGTAGCATAATTATACATTTTTACAATTTAAAAAAAATTTCACTTGTTATATTTTTACTAAAACTAAAATCCCACCAAGCAACTTTTTGTAGCTTGTTGGTGTATTCGCGATCACAATGCAACATCCGTGAACACATAATATTAAATTTCAAAATATTTACGTTTCGCGACGTATAATCCTGCTGCGAAATCACATATTTGAATTTCACCGGTGTGCATATGAAAAATATTCCAAAACTGCTATTTTTATTAATTAATTAATTGTTTTTTATGCTATTCATTGCATTAAGCCGGCGGGTGGCAAGCCAAATGTCAAGAAAAACAGTCGCCACAGTGATTGTAATTAATTTTCACTTTTTTGTACTAGATACTCCTTACTATTTTGCAAATGCATTGTATTGTATTTGTATTTCTTTTTATAGTGGACACCGGCAGAGGTGCGAGGCTGTGAGAGTGAAGTGATGTTTCGAAAAAAACTTAAAACCCACTTTTTCTCTAAATCATTTGAATAAATCCGTAGCATGTCATGACGAAATAAATTGTTTTACTTAAATTCCAAATTTAAATGTTTTAATTAAATTTATTTATCTATAGAATAACTTTCTAAAGCGTCCTTGAGGTATTATTAATATTACGAAAATAGCGCTGTGTAAATTATCCACGAAAATAAAAATAATAAGTTAATGTTCCAATAGGGTTTGTTATTAACTGTTACATAATATAAAGAATAACAGCGAACCATTAAATTTGTCTTTTAATTTATTGTGTATTTTATTTGAAATTTATTTTAATGAACTCGTAAGGTACAAAAATAAAAACGCCTAATTTTGGGCGCTTTGAAGTGGCTCTTAACTTCTTTAAATAAGCTTAGGTTTCGGTCGAAATAAGAACACAGAAGCCGAAATTCGGTTTTAATTTTGGTTTCGCCTGAAAATATTATTTCGATCGGGCACCAGGCCACAGGTACTCATGCCGAGAATCGCAAGCGCAGCGACGAAACCCCCGTCACAAGTCTGTTGTTAAACCAAAAACCCAATCCAAAAATTTGCAACGCCTTCGTTCCATACAATAGAGCGAAATGGGGTCTCAGTAACTATAGCGCGGTATTAATCTGAGCTTACTTACTACCCACATAAGCAATAAAAAAAATCGACCCTAAGCGTAACTTATACGAACTCAATTGTGCATATGGTAGGTACTGCGTTGGCCTCCAATCGCAAATGTCTTCAATGCTAAATATAGTCAGATGAATCCCACCCGCATCAAGAAAGATTTTATTTCATTGACTTAAAAAAACATTAAAATTATTAAAATCAACAAATGAAAAATTGAAGAAATATGGACGTTTTAACATACGCAGAATGGTGAGTGTTACACATTGTGTAAAGTGGCCACATAACAGGTCTTAGCCCTGTAAATGTATAGACTTACATTTTTTTAACACGCATAACTAGAATCCGATAAGAAAATTTTCAATTTTCTATAACCAATACTTCATGCTGGAGTATTTTTAAAATTCATCTATCTCGTTGATCATTCTATTATTGGGTCAATAACATGGAAGACGTCATTGGAATAAATAAGAGAAAAATTGAAAAAATAATCTAATAAATAAAGTGTTGCCAGAAGACAAAAATAGCACAAAAATCATTATTTTTATGAAGCTTGAAATGAGAAGTACTTGAAATTATTTTTGAAAACTGGAATCATGTGGGCTACGTTCAATCGGGTTGTTTCACGTTTTTCTTTAAAATATTTTTAACCTTTCCCTCTCTGAGCATCCAAAAATTACACATGATCCGAACGGGGGAACCAAACGACCCCAGCGCCTACTTGTAAATGGCGTCAGGAGAATAAAACGTTGGAAGTGTTTATGACCGTACAATAATTTATTCATGTTTTCTCGTACACATATTTTACTCTTTCGTATATTTTTTACTTTTTTGTTAGTTTGCAGAATGCTTATGTACATTAAGTGAAATTGACTCTAGTATTATTTTTGTCTTTTTTTGTTTTAATATTTAAAAAAAAAAACTTTACAAATTTAAAAACAAAAACAGGAAAATGCTTTTTTCTATTAATTTCACGATTACAAAAAATATACGGCAAATAGCTTAAACAATACTCGAGTTATCAAATTAAAATCGGTCTATGGGGGATTCGAATCCCCCTTCGGTCCGGCTAGGTAAGTAAAAAAAAAATTACGATGTCAAAGGTTTTTATTTCCGTGCGACGTCCATTTATATACGAGTATCTATGGCTATCATTACGGCAGAATAATTTTAAATATTTTTTTAAGCGATTTTTGAGAATGGAATATGGAAGTCTAGGCATTTACAGGGCTTATGACCTGTCATTGGCTAGTTTAAGTGGCCACCTTGCACACTGAGTAACATTGACCATTCTGCCCATGTTTAAACATCAACATCTCTTGAACTCTTTTATATGTTGACTTTTGTGAAGTTAAGGAGCTGAAATCTTTTTCATGTAGGTCATAAGCCCTGTAAATGCCTAGACTTCCATGTTCCCTTCTCAAAAATGTTTTCCCTCGCTGTTGCAACAAATTTAGATCTAAATAACTCCCTCGGGAGGGAATCCAACCTGTCTGCAAACTTTTGGACATACTCAAAACATTGTTGAATATTTTATCTAAGAATTAAAGCTGCGGAAACAATTGTCAAATCAACATTTGAACTTTAGCTAGATAAAACATCCTTTTGTTGTAACACAATTTAATAATACGTATGATTATTATTTAGAAACTTCGCTGGTCTGTCTTTAAACCGTATTTTAAAAAAAATGTTATTTTATCAGTGTTGACTGTTTGTTTCTTTAAAATTAATAAACACTTTTGACAGAAAACGCGTAACTTACTTTTTGTTTGAAATATTTTCGAACAATTTTACCCTGTAGCTCAATCACAAATAACTATCTACGTGCTGATAAGCGACGTGATAACAATTTCTCACCTGGGTTGTTTATCGTATTCGCGATCACAATTGAACGTCCGTGAACACCTTATATCAAGTGTCAAAATATTTACGTTTTGCGACGTATAATCCTGCTGCGCAATCACATATTTGAATATCACCGGTGTAAATATGGAAAATATTTCAAAACTGCTATTTTTATTTATTTATTATTTATCATGCTATTTATTGCTTTTAGCCGGCGTAATGTTGGCAAGCCAAATGTCAAGCAGTCGCCATAGTAATTACAATTTAATTTTCACTTTTTTTATTAGATACTCCTTACTATTTTGCACATGCATTGTATTATTTTTATAGTAAACGTCGGTTTTTCGCCAATGAACGTATTTATTTACGAGGAAAATAAAAAAACAAACCGACACGAGCGTTGACTTAGAGATTACACACGCGTTGACTTAAAACTGCGATAACTTAAGCATGTTCATTATTGTTCATTGTGATCGCTCAAATGCTTAGCATATTTATAAGCACGTCGGTAGTTATTTGTGATTAGGCTAATGCTGGAGTATTATTAGCGCTATGATTTTTTTAATGTTTTGTAATTTTGAAATTTCTACGCCCGCGACGCCACAAGTTCTCGTCTGTGAATTCTGCTGATTGCTTCCCGGAAACCGGAACTCTATCACAACATTTTATCATTGATTGCTTCGGAAGAACTTCTGACGTAGTTCATTTATATTTTAAACATTTTCGAGAAATACCGCCGTACAATTAAAGCTCTAAATTTTACCGCAAGCAAGAAAACATTTATATATATATATAGCACTGAACATCGTCATTATTATTTTTAATAGAGAGGATTTAATAAAACGGATATAAAAGAAAATCTTTTTGATAGAAAGATTAACTTTTAATTAAAAACATTATGAATCATTATTTTTTCAATAAATGTGCTAATAAAACCTCCATTTTGAATTATGTTCGTAAAAAAAAGAGTTGATTCACACATCAACACCACCATAACTAATACCGGAAATAGCACATACACATACGTAATTATTTCGTACATTGAACTAACATCAACACGTGTTTGTCCCCTCGCTAAAATAGTATTGATCAAAAGATTACCTACCTACATTTGCAATGGAATGGTAGGTAGCTTTCGTGTAGAATGTTTTTTTTTTCATAACTTTTAACTGAATTATTTTACAGAATACTACACATCTGTGTGACACGCAACTCATAAATTAAAATCAGACATTATATTTTTATATTACGACAAAACCTCGTGTAAAATTGCAAAAAATATTGTGCGAATATAAAAAAAGTTGCAAAAAAAGGGCGTTACGCGATTAATGCTAATCTCCCGGAGATACATAAATTATCAAACCAAGCCTTTTTGACCGATATATCGTGTTGATACGATAATCCTTCATGCTCAAAACACATTAAGATTGTGAAAATTTAACTTACCTAACGCTTTCATGAATTCATCGAAGTTGTCGGATGTCGAGAGCTTGTATTTCTTATTCAGGAAGGCGTCCATCTTACTTTTATTAATTAAACTTGGGTTTAAATGCAAATTGAGTTTAGCGACAGTTAGTTTATGCCGTGAATTACGAGTATTATTCGAGCACTGGCGAGCCGGTTGGAATACTGTTAGAAAGCGAGAGAAGTTTCGCTGCTAGACGTCACTCCCGAATGCCGGCAAATGACTGGTGCGAAGTTAGTTACAAGCTGCGCCGCAATAAGCGGGAGACTCGAAATAAGCACACTGCGGTCTGCAAATAAGCAAACAAACGATGAATTAAAGCCGAGTACCTTCTCATTGCATTGTATTGTATTTTGATTTAGGTGTATCACGAATGTTTTTTACACAATGGCGTATCTATATCGTAATAATAATTTGTTTTTAATATGCCCTAACGCGATTCGTGCACATAATTTTATTCTGCTGAAGGTTTCCACAAACAATGGTGACACAAATATTATGCGCTTTATGGCGATTTTGCGGTTTTCAGTATGTAAATATTTTTTATGTTGATGTTTTGCTTTTTGTTACCTACTAGTAAAGCCTATATTAAAAGTGACATTGAACCCGTGTTATGTATAGTTCAATGATTTAAACACTTGAAATTTCGTTTCGTGTCAAGCAATTTTTAACCATAAAACTTTAATGATAATCTAAGAAAGTACTTGCGCGAATTACTATAGTATCCCAGAGCCCCGATTACAATGGGAAGTTAACAGGGTTATCTTCGACTGTCTATAAAGAAAAACCGATATTTGCGTACGAAAATGAGTATATTTGCACCAACATTTAAAGTATTTTTGTCGGTAACTTATAATTGAACATGTTAAGAGGAAAAAATTGTACGCAAAATCCGATTTTTATGCAGAAAACTTCATTTTACTTAGTAGATAAAATTGAAGATAAATGTTAACTTCCCATTGTAATCGTGGCCCAGGGTGGCACTTTTATCGATATTTGTTACCTGTAGGCATTTACAAGCTAAGCCTCTGTGTATTTTTCAATTACAATAATGTACCTTAAGAAACAGTATGAGTTAAATCATAGGACTACCATAGTAGTCCACGCGAGCATTGAAATGTGTGAAATTGGTATGTTCGGGGTTATCAGGCTGTAAGCTCAATGTTTTGTAACAAATGATTTATACGATTATTTATATTTAATAAATCTATATTTTATGATAAGTGTATGTTTTTTTTTTTTCGTATATTTTTTTTTCATTTTTTTTTTTGGCAATTCATCCTGTGTAGGATGTTTTTTTTAAAATAGTGGAACAATAAAAAATCGTGTAGTATTTTGGCCTACAATAATAGGCCACGCAAGCGCAGATGTAAAAATTGAGGCGCGCGGGTACTCTAGTGCTAAAAATAGTTTTAAATGCATTTTTCGTCCGGTTCTAATTTTTAAATACATAAATTAGAATGGTTATTTGTTTTGTATACCTTTGACTGCTAAAAAATGGTACCGTTGCCTCTTCTAAGCATAACTTATTATTTAGGTATATTTTTAATTTATTTTGGCTATTACCATCCTGCGGTAATATTAGCCAGAAACAAAACATACTACACATATTTATTTAGGTACCTACTAAAGATTAATAATATTGTATAAGTAATAAAAACAAATAAAAAAACAGAATTTTGGAAAAAAATTGATCGGAACCAGCATGAACACGATCACAATACTAGAGAAAAGAACAAAATTAGACTTCCATTTAGGAAAAAGGCAAAGTCACAAAATTCAATTTTATTTAAAGCAATTAAAAAGTATTACGAAATGGAAAAAAATATTTATGAAGAAAAAAACATATCAAAATTTAAAATAATGGTCAAGACATATGTGATAAACAATTTATAAATTAAATATATTTGCAATGTTATTATTAGAACACACATAACAATATGTATGATATGTGTGCCCTACTTTAAGATTTAAATAAAAAAAAATATAAAAAAATCGGTTTTTTAAAAATCTAAAAATTGTTTTTTTTCCCTTATTAGGGCCTTCTACCAAAACATGATAACATCGGCCAAAAACAAGTTACATGGATTTACAAATTATAACAAACAATATCAACACAAACAGAAAGGAATAACAATATGAATACAAACTATTTACGAAACTAAAATAGATGTACGAGAATAACATAAAATGATAATTGTAACAACAAACATAACTAAACTTACAGAATTCCAACATAAATTGAAATAGGCAAAAAAAAGCACATCAAAAACCTGTTAGCGCCTAACCTGTTAACAAAAAAGAGATACAGTAAAATACACATGGGTACATATAACTAAATGACTAGAAAAATTACAACAAAATTGATGGTAAAAGATAAAGAAATAATTTTAACATATTATTTCAATGAACCAAATATTACCTACCATAGCAAGGAACAGTTTAAACACAAAAAAATATTTACAGCATCGATCAATTAGCAGTTTGTGCAAAAAAAACTGAGATACACGAATTGGAAAGGTTATACAAAACATAAGTAAAATATCAAATATTTTTTTCATACAAACAAAATGTGATTGAGATCTCCAATACCTCCGGATTCGCTGGTATTAGAGTCTATACTTGGAATTAAACTAATAAGATGGAATGCAACAGTGGCCAGACACGAAACGGCAAAAAGTTGCTATCCTAGACCTACATATTAAATTCACACGGGCTGTTATACCAATGTTCGGAGGGAATATCATGTTGGATATTGCTATAAAAAATCCCTTTGACAATTAAGAAGAATTCCACTCCGCTTTCCAAGAGTTACAATCAACTTTTCTGATCAAATTCAAAATATTTGATAAAGCCACTAAACTTAGAAATCTTCACCAAAAACGGAAAATTAGTTGTTGATGCCAAAATGAAGCATACCTAAAAACCTACCTACCAAATAATAGCGTAATTAAAAACCGTCTCTAAATCTTGTAAAAAAATAATCAATTATACTACTTGACACCGCAAACTTAGCATTCTTCATTGAGTTTGTGAAACATAACTAGAAACCTCACAATTCTTTTTTCAATGTTTTTCGCAAATATCTCAGTAACTCCTTCAAGGGAGAGTTCCAAGTTTGCTTCTAATACAGTCATTTCTTGGGTACTTTTTTCCATTTCCAGAAAATAAATCCTTTATATCTAAATCAAATATTAAAACAGAAACACATTTCAGTTCAGTAGCTTATTTTATATATTATTATAATTCGTTGACAAAATTATTTTTAGCGTTCTATTTTCACATCGGCATTTAGAACACGTAGCGCACTCTAAAAAAATCCCGATCTACATCGTGCACGATACATTTATGTAGACGAACTAAGTCGGGAGAATCTCACCCAAATCAATAAACATTTTAGCTCTTTGTTTCATAAGACATCAACGGATGGAAAATTTAGGAAACATGGATGCTCAAGAAAATGCGTAAATTGAAAGTCGCGGCTCTCAAGTACTTTCTACCAGCCTTTTCTTGTAAAATTTGGGTGATAATTATTTATTTTAATGTTTCTATAAATTTATTTAATTCGTTTAAGAATTTGATAGATATAATTTTTTTTTTAATATGTATTGTTTTTTTATTATCACTATTTATTAAATCTTCTAAGAGCAACTCTTCGCTTCTCCCTTGCAGAAGTAAGCAACCATTTGTTTTTTTTAAATATTTTATTTTTGTAAGTTTTATTCGTTTTAAAAATTTATTATTATGTGCCAATATGTCTTCTTGCTCATACTGATCATCGTGGTTTCGGATGTGACAGGGTTTAAAGAACAACCTGGATAATATTTTTTTTTTTTTTAAATATCACTCGAAAAACACGACATATTTGGCATTGATAGTTGTGACGTCAGGATTCGTGACGATGTTCTAAAAAAAATTAACGGTCAGGAACAAAATTTAAAATTAGCGTGAATCGTGAAGTATTACGGGCGTGGCCAATGCAATGACCGTTGTTGCGGAAGTTTAAAATTACCAATTTAAAAATATTTTTGTTGCTACTAATGAGTACCGATTTTTTTTACTGAACAGTGTGTATAGACCTTTCTTACTTTAAAAATGCTTAAAAAAACGCGATATTTCCATATTGGCTTAGGCCGTGTATATGATAAATAAATAAATAGGGGCTAGATTTCTTACTGTCCGTGCGCTTTGTAGCTGTAAGACGTGCCGTAATCTAGCTCCTATACACCATAATAACTTTTTTAGCATGAATACTTTACAAATTTACTATTATGCTTAATGTTAATTTTTGTTAATTTCTTAACAATTTTAAGTTGCTAGAATTTCATTCGTCCATGCACTTTGTAGCTGCAGGGCGATTAGTAATCTAACTTCAATGGGTAAATGTTATAAACTATCAAATATCTAAAATTAGTAAATGGGGTCTAGAATCCCAACCGTCCATGCGCTCAGTAGCTGCAAGACTCGTTGTAATCTAACTTCTATTTTTTTAAATTAGTTTATTATTTCGTTTTTTGAAAGTATCACTTAAACTTTAAACTTCATTGTCAAATAAAAAAATGCAAATACTCGTAGGGGCTGGATTTCTTACTGTCTACGCGCTCTGTAGCTGCAAGACATGCTGGGATATTTATTCAATGTACAGCGCCCTTGAGGTGATTTTCAGAAAAATTGCGCTATATTTTTTTGTAATTTTTTGTAATAATGTGACCTCACTGGGGTTTCCCGTGCCGAGGACACTTAACAATATACTTTTTTTAAAATTACATTTGAGAATAAACAAAGAAGACTTACTTAAAAAAACAAAGATAATTAACAAATATTCCGTCAGTTTTAAAAACGGGGTATTTATGTTCATCTTTATTATTTATATTACAAAACACACAATGAAAATAACAAAAACCTAACACAAGCTATACACTTGTGGAGCTGTACACTTGTGGATAAATTATCCTAATATTAATACTTTCTCGATAATATGTATAGATGGAGATGATGTTTGTAATCGTGGCCTTAGAATATAAAGCTAACATAAAACCTTTACACGATCAAATATAAAAGAAAGTCAATGTCGCATTTTTTGCACATCCGTCGCTGTTCTACAGTCACGACGAAATGTTGGACTTATGTCACTTTTGAAATGGCGTGTCGGCAATATTAATAATATTTTTTAATCAGCAACAAAGTGCGGGTTTTTACTAAAGACAAGACTTTGGAGGGTACAAAGATCAAATTTCTGACCCATTGTCACGTAGTAACTCTGCTGTTACAATTGAACGTAATTATGCAGTAAGCAGCCAGTCCACAATTTGGAAATTATAGATTTTGGGGTTTTCGGATGCTGTAAGGTCAATTCTATGTTTTGCTGAAAACAGCAAGGCCGCTTTCATTCGAAAAACTGTCATAATCATTTTCTGAAAAAAGAGGTGATCACAAAAACGGTATTTCTCTATTTGCAGAAACCATCTTACGGTATAGATGCTGATGGGAAGATTAAAGCTAGGGTTTCCTAGGACAGCGGTGCCCGTATTTTAACGGCCGCAGTGAACGGTGATGCGGTGGACAGCCGTCGTAACGATGACTAGAGTGTGGTTTCCTAGGAAAACGGTGTTATCAACACCATTTAACACCATTTTCCTAGGAAACCACTCTCTAGACGACGTTACGACGTCTTCCCACCGCATCACCGTTCACTACGGCCGTTAAGATACGGGCACCGCTGTCCTAGGAAACCCTAGCTTAATGCCTCTGGAGGCATTAATCTTTATGTAATATGTAATATTTATGAAAACATTCCTGGGAATGTTTTCATAAATATTAAAGTGGATAAATACACAAATATTTTAATTTTATAAATTCAATAATTTAATAATACCTTTAATAAAATATAGTTTTAATACAGAATGTCACTTCATACATTTAAAGTTTGAATGAGATATCATTTAATATAAGATATGGCTGTTTTCTGCAAAATGCATATTTTAGGTCAGCCATATTTAAAAAATCACCAAAATTCGCTATCAAGAATCTTTGAGGAAGGGGAAGATCTAAAACTAAAGGAGATAAGGTCGTTAACATAACTTACTACGCTGACGATGCAACCATAGTGACGTGGCAGTGGCAATTCCTGACGATGCGAACATATATATCTCAGTTAGTTAAATATTTTTTAGTATTTAGGTTTTGAAATCTCGATTAACAGCGTCCTAATCTCCTAAGTAACGAATATAGCTTTTGTCGAAAGAAATGTCATATTGTACGATATACATATGCGGATTGTAAGCAAGATTTTTATATACTTACATACAAGGCCATATTGTACATTGAAATTTCTTCCCACCTTCCCAAACCGTACATGGCAGGGGCGAACCGTGTATAGAAGCGATTATGCGCAGCTTACCATTATATTTGACTAACCATAATAACGTTTTACTGTAACTTTATTTACAGAAAAACAAATAAATAATTACTATTTATTTCAAATCAATTCCACCGTTTGTATTTGTATCCTAATATAAATATTGATATTAATAAAGCGCGCCCAGCGCCTGCGGTTAGCCAAGAAACTAGCCGATTATTCCAGCTTATTTTTTCATACAAATAAGTACACTGTATTTTGAACGTCTTAACCCAAGTGCGGGTTTTTACTCCTAGATTAAACTTGCAGATTACACAAATTATTTGAAGATTCTTGATTTGGAAAATAGTATTTCAAACATTATTTCTTAAGGGCTATTTTTCTTTGAGGTGGTACTTTTGACATAATACCATTATTACTTTTATGGGTCATATTGCAGGACATATGGCGCTCGACGCGACTGTTTTTAGCACTATTAATTTCTAGAACAATTCGGCCAGTTGACATTTCAATTGAATACCTAATATCGACTGAATTCATAGCGCTATTTAAAAAAAAAAGAGTTATGAATTAAAGTAATAAATAATATATCAATTTAATATAATATATCACAAAGTTATGTCGTTTGAGTTGATTTTACAGATGAGAGTTGTTGTATCACACAAAACCACGGAAAAATAGATGGTTGATTTAAAAGTCAATCGTCTTTTGTATGCTGACGATGCTGTACTCCTTGCTAATAACAAAGAGGAACTGCAATTCTTGGTAACAAAGGTCTACGATGTATGCAAGAGAAGCGATTTGCTGATGAATGTCGATAAATCGAATGTGATGGTTTTTGAAAGAAATGAAAGTATGACTAAATGTGAAATCACTGTGAATGGAGTTATACTAAAACAAGTAGAGGAATTTGTGTATCTGGGAAGTATGTTCACTAGGGATGGAATGACTGAGAAAGATATTGAAAGGAGGGTGAGTGTCGGGAACAGAGTAAACGGATCGACCTTGGCAAATAAATGCTTGTCACAAGAGGCAAAATTGGCAGTTCACAACGGAGTCCTGGTCCCATCCCTGATGTATGGGAGCGAAGTATGGACTTGGAAAAACAGGGATGAAAGTAAGCTGAGTGCTGTCAAAACGCGATCTCTCAGGCGAATGTGTGGTAAAACTATGTACGATAGATGCACAAATGTTGAGATCCGTACATTATGTAAGGCTGAGACAAGCATTATCGACAAAATCAAGAAAGGAGCTCTGCGCTGGTTTGGACATGTAGAACGAATGGACAGCGAGAGAACGGCTAAGAATATTTACAATGCGAATGTTGATGGATGCAGAAATAGAGGAAGACCGAGAAAGACATAGTATGACCAAATCCAACAAATACTTAAAGATGGACCTGTCAAAAGTCGGAATAATCGGCGCGCGTGCATGAGAAGATGTATGAATGTAGAGGAAGCGAGATCTGTATGCAAAGATAGAGTGTTGTGGCGTTCTATCCTCTCTGCCTACCCTTACGGGGAAACGGCGTGATGGTTTGTTTGTTTGTTTTTATATTATTTACGTTCTGTGTAGGTACAAAAATATGATATTTTTTTATGGCTTAACTGTAAATAAAATCACCATTCGCCACTGGTACATGGTCATCTTCTAGGTGATACATGATACATCTGTATGTAATCTGATTCTGTAATCTTATAATTTTATACAAAATTTGAAACAAACATTGACTAAAAATCTACACTATTCTATGAAGAGAGGAGAGGAGATGGGCAGGAAAGAAGAAGGGGAAATGAACTATAATGTGATCTATAATAGAACGCTGTACTATATTGGTAGATATGATGAACGGTTAGTGGTGATGAATGGACGTTCTCACAGTTCCAATATTGATCCATTGATCCCCCCTCCCTGGGGTCAGCTCCCCTTCCCCCCTCGCCCGGCGGTTGTGCGTGACGGACAATGTGGACATAGACATGGACAATGGGCATGTCATGTTCCCAGCTAAATTGTAGCATTCATCTCCAATTAGCATTTCTCAAATGCTCCGGCCGAGAGACGGTTCAATAGACCTGCTAAGTAAGAATGCAAAGTATTTTTTATTTTATTTATTCATTTAAAATTGTGTTCGTTTACATATTCATGAACTTATTAAGGCTTTTTAGACTTGCCCGTGTTGAGCCATAACAATTAACGTACCATAAAAATAAATTAAGTTATACTAACACGTGTTGCCATAGAATAACAATCCAGGAAAATAAAATATTAATAATAAAGAGTCAAACAATAAATAATAACGTTCCAATCAAGATAACATCAAAAAATAATTACATATAAATATTAAAATATAAATTATACAAATTTAGTTCCTTACTATGCAAATATGCAAAATAATAGAATCATTGAAATCAATAGAAAATAATATAAAAAAATAAACAAACAAACGATTCCCCGTAAGGGTAGGCAGAGAGGATAGAACGCCACATCACTCTATCTTTGCATACAGACCTCGCTTCCTCTACATTACATGGGATCACATTTTATGTATTAGTATCAAATGCACTCCTCGAAATTATTTTTTTATATTTCTAGTCTACAAAAACGTAGAACTAATAATTGAAAAAAATCTCTTATTATTTTTAGGTATATTTCATTTTTACTTTCTATGTTTATTCATTTACATATGTTTTTTTTTCTTTTTAATACTAGTATTTTACACGTATCTTAATTTTTTAAAATTATAAATGGTATATTCTGTAATTTATTTTTGTTCTCCAATTTTTAATTACTAATTATATATTTTCAAATTTGTATTTAAGCCTCAATTTTTATTATTATCGGTATGTTTCCCAATTTATATTTTTGTTTAATTTCTTTATTACGAATTTTATATTTTATAATGTGTATTTGTGGTTCAATTTTTATTATTATCGGTATGTTTTATAATTTATAATAATTTTGTCTCATTTATTTACTATTAATGGCATATTTTCTAATTTATTTTTATGATTCAATTTTTATTATTATTACTTGCATGTTTTCTAATTTATATTTATATTGATTTTTTCTAATGTTATTATTATTCTTTGAATTTATTAAGCATCATTTAATGATATTAAAAATATAAAAAAAACACATGAAAAAAATAAGGTCCTTCCTAAACACAGGAATTTCCTAGCTAGTCGGGACCTGAAACAAATAAACTCTGTACATTTTAAAACTGTGAAATACATAAATAAATAAAGTTCGGCATACTAAATGGTATAATCGATGTAGGTTGAGAAACAATAAAGTACTGTTCATCGATCAGCATAGAACAAACTATGCCTTAATTCTCCAATGACCCGCCTTTGTCGTATTGTTAACTCAAGACAAGATCTGGACTTTTTTGGTTAAGTTTACAACGATTTAAACGAGCACTAAATACATAGTCCAGATTTTGTCTTGATGTCCCTTATGTTTGTCAATGCTTCTTTTCTTTTTTTTAATGTTTTAAACTATTATTTTATTGTAATATTTAAACCCTATAAATTGTATACATGGACAATGTCCGTTAATAAATAAATAAATGATTTATATTTCTTTTAGTATTTCTGTTTACCAGCTTTTAAAATGTGGGATAAAAATATATTACATTTACAGAGCTTATAACCTGTTATTCTCGGGTTGTATGTTAATTTCATTTCTACCCTCGATATATTTTCCTTTTTTTCTGAGAAACGCATTTCGAAATAAAAAGCAGATATTTCAAAAAACATTTATTATATTTTAATAAAATATTACATACATTTGAATAGTACAATGCAGAATATGTGGAATATATATTATGGAAAATGTGAAAATTTTGGGTAAGTAACTTTAAAATGGATATATTTTTGATATGAAGTTTAAATATACTCATTTTAAAAATGTTAAGCCATAGATTGATCCCTTTTGGATACCTGTATAGAGTAAAGAGGTTAAGTTAAAAAATTTCCGAGACTTTGGAATAATTTATTGTAGATAACATCAAAATTACTAAATTTCAAACCGTTTTAATTTAAGTTCTTGATAAAATTAGGACTTAAAATTTTCCTAATTACAATTTCTCTTCTTATTTATATTATTATGTAATGTGTATGGGTTTTATAGAGAAATCGTTTTACTGAAGGATTTAAAAGAAACAATGATTCGTTGTCAGTTATTTTTAAGTGCATAATGAAATTATTGTATTCATTATACAGTTTAGAGACTCATTCGATAGATTCTCAAATATAATCAGTTCACGTTTCGGTAAAAAACGCTATTTTAAAGTACCCAGAACACAGAAAGGACTTTAGAAGTGATTACTAACAATGAAGTAATGATTTAATTGAATTAAAGAGTGATTTTATGAAGTTAGAAAGATCAAACACGAAGCAGTTTTAATTTACTGTACTCTAAAAATATTACATTTTAATTGATGTCAATAAAATTCCTTGGTTGAGTTTTACTTTGTTTAATTTGACCAAATGGCGCTCTCGCCTAAGCAGACATCTTCTGGCCAGTCCTGAAGATGGTAATTATGTCAAAATTAAAGAAAAATCTATTAAAAACGTTAAGTTTATTTAATTATAAATTATTTTAATGAACGTGATTCGAATTTACGAAGACAATATCATATGATACATTTTTATAATCTATACAACGATTGCAAATTTACATGAATAACTTTGAATACGTGGATTTAAAATAACAAATTTATAAATTGATGTAATGAATGACTTATTAATATTCGAAGCAGCGAAATTGAACGAGGAATTGTTTGAATGCGTATTAAGTTGATTAAACTGTGGTTATTGGAGGTCTCGGTACCACGCCGCCATTCTTGGCTTCATCATTAGCAGTTTCCAGGGCATCGTCTTCTTCTTCCTCTTCATACTCTATTGGATCTTCTGGCTCGCCGAGAGCGTGGACAAATTCTGGAGAGTGAAAACAAACATATTTATTTATTTAACACTATATATATTATAGGCAATTTCTTCCTACCTACCCAAACCGTTCAGTTTGAGAAAATGACAAGTATATGGACATATTTTAAGGAATTATATCGAATCTTAAAATGTTGAACATTTAAAAAAAATAATTTTCAACAGAGAGGGAAAACGTTTTTGAGAAGGGAATATGGAAGTCTAGGCATTTACAGGGCTTATGACCTGTCATTGGCTGGTTTACTTCCATATTCCCTTCTCAAAAACGTTTTCCCACTCTGTTGAAATAAATTTGAATAGGAACAACTCCCTAGGGAGAAAATCCAGCCAGTCTGCAAGCATTTGGACACACTCAAAAATTGTTGAATTTTTTTTTTAATTAACTAAAAAAAATCCCATTTTCATATAAAGAGAGGAGAGGAGATGGGAAAGAAATAATAAGGAGAAAGGAACATCTCAAATATTTATTTAAAAAAAAAAAGAAAAAATATGAGGTAGAATGAAATCCAATAAAAGTATTTTATTTTGGCTACCTCGCCAAATTCTTAATATGGAATTCTATCAACAGGGAAATATCACTTTAAAAAAAAAAACATTTTTAAAGTAATAGAGGTTTATGAAATACTGTTCAGTAAAAAAATACTTTTTTTGCTAATTATTATTAGGATAAAAAATACTTTTAAATTTGTAATTTTGAATTCCTGCAAAACGGTGACTCCATCGGCCACGCCCCTAATACGTCACGATTCATGTTTATTTGTTCTTGCCATTGAAATTTGTGTAGAACAATATCATGAATCTTGACGTCACAACAACCAAGCCCAAACGCGTCGCGTTTTTCTACGAACGTATTTTTATTGAATTTCTTTTTTACATTTATGTATGAACACATTTCACCACATTAATGATTCTCAATCCATTTCATATATTTTTATCGTTGTGATATTTCCCGTATGTGATATTTCCCCAACAATAGTAAGGCAGACTACACACATAATCCAGAAAAATCCATTACCAAAAACATGTAGATCGAGAAATTGTTATATTATTTGTTATGAAACCATGATTATTGTTTTATTTTCGATATTAATCTTAAAAAGAAGTCTAGTTTCGTACGCACCATAGAAGTCGATTCTTCCATCACCGTCAACATCTACTTCTTTTATCATGTCCTCGACTGAAAGAAAGTCAATTTAAATCAATTTCAATTACAAAATATCATCTATTTATCCCGGGAGTATTACATGGACAAAAGAGTATGGTTTACTAATAAACCCGTCTAAAACACAAATTATGTTTGCAGGTAGTCAAAGATTGCTTAGTAAGCTAGACATACCTTCACTTAATCCTCTTATTGTCAATGGTACCAATATTCAGTACAGGAAATCCGTAAAAAATCTAGGAGTACTAATGGATGAACATCTCTGCTGGCGAGCTCATACTAATGAATTAAGCCGCAAAATATTTTTCAGTCTACTTTCACTTAGAAGGTTGCAAAAATTCTTACCCATTAGTACTAAATGGACTCTTGTACAAGCATTACTACTACCCATTCTAGATTACGCTGATGTTTCCATGACTGATTTAAGCTGTGAGCAACTCGATAAACTTGAACGACTTCAGAATACATGCATAAGGTACATTTTTGGTCTTAGGAAATATGACCACATTTCTGATTATCGTAGGCAACTGAAATGGCTCAAAATTAGACAGCGGAGAGACTATCACTCCCTCTCACTTCTGTTCAATGTACTTCATAGTCCTAACGCTCCTATATACCTGTGTGAAAAATTTCAACGCTTATCAGTTCATGGTTTACCTCTTCGTTCTCATTCTCAAGGCACTCTCTTAATACCCATACACAATTCCTCTTTCTTCTCTAACTCATATAGTGTCCATGCGGCTCGACTGTGGAATCATCTCCCATCCACCATCAAAGATGTTACTACATTATCTCTGTTTAAATCACGTCTGAAGAAACATCTCCTTTCTCTTCCTTAATCTCTCCTCCTTTCCTTTTTCCTCTTTCCTCTTTTTTCCTTTTTCCCATTGAGTAATAGTTTCGATTTAAGGTAATTTATAAACAAATACGTTTATTTCTATTTTTATATATCTTTAAATTTTTATTCTTTTTTTTTTCTATTGAATATGTTCTGTAACTTGAATAATAAAAATAAAACTTTTATTTTATTGGTTGGTTGGAAGAAATTGCCATTTGGCAATAAGCCCGCCAATGTACAAATAACATTATGTACAAAAAGTTAAATAAATAAATAAAGTATTTACAGCTTCCTTGTGGGAGGTGTTCTAGAAACATACATATAGAATTATGAAGAACACAGTGGAGTGTGTGAAATAGAACCAGACGCCTCGTCGCATAGTGGTTGGCACGTTCTTCTACCATTCATGAGGTCCTGTGTTCAATTCCTAGCAGAGTGAAATGTGAAATGTGGATTTTAAAAATTGTTGAAAATGCAATATTGGATTGTTCCTGGGCCGGCGCCAGAAGGGTATGACTGATTTGGTTTACATAAGCAGTGCCCTATGCACCACTGAGTACAGAAAGAGAAATGATAATGGTGATGATTTAGTATTATTGCTGTTTCTTGAGGCTGTTCGGTGCTACGGAAAATTGGATACAACAAATGTTTTCTCTAAAATGTAACAATTGGATGGCAAAGTTTCCTGTAAATGTTGGAAGAAAATAATAAAAAACATTTTAATAAAAACGATCTACGTTGAACGACATCACTGGTTCATATGAATCGACCAATGATAAGAGAGTCATGGAAGATTTGCGGTTTGCCTGCCGTCTGTGGACCAATGGCAGAACTCTTTATCATAACCAATTCAAAGAATTAAACTTGAAATGGCGAGTAAATACGCAGATTTTCAGCTGCATAATGTTTCCGTTAGCTTTTAACAGGAAACTTTTCAAAACGAAAAAATATTTGGTTATTAATAGTAATCATAATTGTTTTACTGGTGATCTTTGGCTCTTTTGACTAATGAGTTTGCGTCGGCAAACTTGCACTGTTATACAGCATAGTCACAGCAACGTAAACTATAGTCCTTAAAATATAGCCTGATTAAAATGACAGCTGCCAAACTAATGTCACTAGTGTGATGGGAAATTACTTATCACTGATCATGTACTCGTACCGATCAAATCGATTTTATCAGTTTTCCATGGAAACATGAAACTCTGTTTCCAAAAATTGATATAAAAACGCAAAAACAAGCCTATTATAGTGTGTTTAAGACAATTTTTTTACTAAAAAATAAGACATAAAATGCTTATTTTCATGAGCAACAAAAAAAATTATTTTTTTTATTCGATCGATTTACATTAATAAATTTGTCCCATCTCTAACATTTTTGCAAAATGACGTAACCTTGTTCTTACGTTCTTACGTCGTTAATAATTAGGTTTATTTTAGTTTTAAAGCTGATTTTATATAATTATTTTGATTTATATGTCAAGCATTGTATTAAAAATATAAATTGACTTGCCAGATACTAATGATTTTTCGTGTGTCAATATAAATCATTCCTTAGACGTTAATACAAAGTTATGTCGTCACTTTTTCTGACAACTGTTATTCTAATCAAGCCAAATTTTAAGGACTATACGCAATGTGTTTTCTCGGTAAACGTATAGTTGCTGGACTATTTTTATTTACTCCTGATGATTGATATCAGACAAAGCCACAGCGAAGCGTGGCCGGGTTCAGCCAGTCTCTCATGAAAGTCGCGATGGACCACTCACTTTCTTCTTCACTGAGATCCTCTCCCAGGCACTGCAGAACTGCGCGGAGGTCGGAGGCGCAGATGTAGCCCCGGTTGTGCTTGTCGAACACGTGGAAGGCGTCTCTCAGCTCCTTCTCTTCCTCCTCGGCCGTGTTGCACTCCTGGGCGGCTCCCATGTTGGACAGGATCGTCACGAACTCTTCGAAGCTGACGTTTCCATCACCTGAGTAAAGGAACCATTTCAACAACAATA
>NW_028279685.1:0-91920 GCF_059751315.1 Micrasema longulum
AATGATTTAAGTAATAATCAATAATATTATTAGGATATTTAAAGCACATTTTGGTTTAATTACTATTGGCGTTATTTTTTTATTATTTGTATTTTGCCACGGGTCGATTACAATTTTTCATTGGCGAAAATTTTGACGTTTAATTTCCTTATCGCAATTAAGGGTAGCAATGATTCATTCTAATGAAAATAGTCGAATGCATTCAATTACTAAATTCATCAGAATAAAATACGAATGCAGTCATTCATTTGAAAGAATTAGTAATTGAACTAAATTAACGAATCTGTAACTGTGCAAAACGAATGAATTAGTAACTGTCCCAAGCGAATGAATAAGTCATTTCTAAACTAATGAATTCACTCGAATCCAAACAGACAAATAGGCGTGCGTAAAATTCAACTATCGCAAATGGACCAATGGGCGAGCTTTACACCGATGGAATGAATGAAGTTAATTCTAACAAGTCATTGCTAATTCGTAATGAAGTAGCGAGCACTAGGAAACGTGTGTGAAAGTTGGAATAAAATGCTTTTGTTTTTTTGTAGTTATGTCTGCACTGATAAAGGATAAAGTAAAAGGTATAAGTAAAGGTGTATATTAAATAATAAAATGTATCATTCAACAGTAAAGTGATGTTTGTTTATGTGTCTGCTTCTAGCTTATTTATGTACTTAATAATAATAAAATTGATATCAAGTCATCTGATCTGAAACATCAACACAATAACGGCTGATTGTAGTTTTACATGCGTGACCCAAACAAATGTTTTTTTTTTTCACGCCGATAAGGCTTTTTGTATTAGATACTTTTTACTATTCTGAAAATGCAATATATCGTAATGTTTTTATAGAAAACGCCGATTTTTCGCCAATGAACTGTATTTATTTACGCGGAAAAGAAAAAAACAAACCGACACGAGCGTCGACATAGAGATTACTCACGCGTTGACTCTTGACTGCGATAACTTAAGCATGTTCATTAGGGTGATTCGATTTCTAATTTTTAGGAAATTAAATGCGGAAAAGATGTGCTATAGCCTACAGATTATGGGGAAAATAAACAAAAAAAAAATATTTTTACGATAACATTTGCCGCGAGACTGTTGAAGTTTAGCTATTTCAACATTTTCATAGTAGTATAAAATGTATTTTTTTGGGTAAGCAAATTTTTCTAACAAATTAAAAAAATACGATATAAAGCAAAAAAAGATAGAACAGTGTTTAGAAGTAAAGTTGGTATAAAAAAAGAAGATGGGTATATAAACAACATATATTTTGAAAAATACAATTTTAAGAAATAAAAGATAGGAACATTTTTAAGTATGGTTGGTATAAAAAAAAAAATAAAAAGTAAAATATGAAACTAAAATATTTTAATGTTTATGCTTTGTTTGACACATAAATATAAGGTTATGTCAAGTAATTATAACCACAGGCCATAAGTATATCCATGTAAATATTTCTTAATACCATAAAGTAAGGATCATGGTTTCGGGGTAAGTGGAAATATGTAAGTGTGAGCTCGCCAATATATGACAGTAAAATTATTATTGTCTTTGAATTTCCTAGAGTTTTAACCATCGAAAAAAAAGAAGATTGGAAATCAAATCAACAGACAATGGAAATTTTATGAGTATTATTTCAATAGATTGTCTATAACAGAAAAAAATACATAGAGAAATAAGCATTTTTATTGATTGTAATAAAACAGTATAGAAATTAAGAATAAATAATAATACGCTTTATATTAACAATATTAATTAAAATGCAAAAATAACATTGAATACTTGAAAAAAAAGTAAGTGTTACGAACATAATCTAAAAAACGGATAGCGATTAAAAATAAAAAATAAAGAAAAGCGATAAATACATAAACATTTTAAAATAGGAATTATACAAATACAAAAATAATATTGTTACAAAGCGGCTACCTACACGGTTAAATTTCGAAACACCCCGCAATTTCGTATCTCTGCTACGATATGTAAAATTAAAAAATATATTAAAATTATTAATTTCATCACGTCACGAAGTCGCCCCTGAGTAGCGCCTGCTAACGTCACTCAACAAAAACATCCTCGTTTTTATTACAATATTTCGGCTACGCCATGAATCTCTTTTTTAAAATAATTTCTCCCGTCACAATGTCGCCCCTGGGTAGCGCCTGCTAACGTCACTCGACAAAAACATCCTCGTTTTTATTACAATATTTCGGCTACGCCATGAATCTCTTTTTTTAAAGGGTTCAACGAACAAAATATGATTTCGTTTTTATTATAATGAAATAATTTAAATTTTAAAGGATGCTTAATCACTCAGATTTGTTTTAAAACAAATAAAGACAGATTACTCCTGAATTACTTTAAAAAGATGTTATCATTAAATTATTAAATTAATCGTAAAGTAAAAACATTTGACATTATGAAATAATTAATTTCTTGTAATTAACAATGAAGATATTAATATCTTAATAATATACAAATAATTATTAACAATCAACAATAAAATATTGTCATTGATTGGTAGTTAAGGAATGAAAATAAGAAGGTAGGTACTTTTTATCAAATTTTTGTCTATTCTCTACTGTAATGTTGGCCAACCTGTTTGGCATGGAAATCACCAATCACAGTAGAAGTGTGTCATTCGTACATTAGCGCACAAATTTTAAACGGGATATACTTATTAGACTCACAAAACATAGAATTTAATTGTTATTACATAGTTTAAGAGTCTTTATTCAATAAAATACATACATTATTACAATATTAATACATTATTGAAAGAAAACTAAGTATGAAAACATGTTTTTGTCCCGATAAACTATTAAATAATAGTTAGTCATCGAAGATAACCAACATTGGTAGAGTTTTAGTTTTTGTATTTAACCTTTATACCATGAATATAAAACGTGCAAAAATCGCTAGCGGATCTATGATGTTTAATAAAATATGCATTTTGTGTGCTTAAGCTAATACCTAGCTAGTACTTTTGTTTTGGCAACGCCTTAAAATTCTTTTAACGAAGCGTCAATCTACTTTTATAAATTAAAACATTCATAACCTATAAAAAATATTAATCGACCCGTGGCAAAATACAAATTATGCTAATAGTTCGTCTTAGTTTTTTTTTTTTGCTTTTCCACCTCCTAACCGATAAAATACTATTAATAATTAAACCAAGGTGTGCTTTAAAGTTCCGTATGGCCAAATAATATTATTTATTATTAGAATATTATTGACATGTAGTTCAAGCATTGCTCCATTCACGTTGCTTTACTTCTGAGAGCTCAACTGCTATGTTTTTCTATGGTTATGTTTACTGTCATCTGTCATCTGGCGAGCTCACAGGCTATACTTACGCCTTGCTTTTTTAATCCGTAGTACGGGGTGCTATTTTTTAACTAACCATATTTCCATTTTCCAATTTGTTTGAAAATCATTATTAATTTGTTTTTATAATTTATTTTTTTATTACTTTTTTATTACGGTTACACTTACAATAAACACGTTTTTTGTCGTAATCGCGTCCCGGCTTGCTTGAAATAAAATCCGTGTTAGAACGTGGCTTCTGTTTTTTCATATAATATTATTAGTTTTGGTAAAAGAAAATTTCTAAAATACAAATAATAAAAAATTTTAGAAAATAAAAATAAAATATTTTGACAAATAACATAACGTATTTTTAGAATGTATCCTACCTATTCCTAAAGCATGGATATTTCTCTCGAAAAACAATGTTTGTCTCTGAATTAATTTCTGTCTATTGTCTATGTTATACCGGAAATGAATGATTAAATTAAACAAAAATGTTATTATTCATTCGATTATTCAATTCATTCAATTACTTACTAATCATCGATTAGTAATCTTAGTCGATTATTTTCATCTTTAATTAAGGGGTCACTCACTTACTTCGACTAGTTGAAATTTCGTGATTTGCCGATATAGCGGCAAAAATATAAGCTTTCAGAGTTAACCCAAAAATGAAACCATTTTATGGTCATTCTAGTTTGGCTGTGTATTCAAAGATGTCTCTGAAGTCACCACCGAGGTCACGGTAGAAGAAGTACTATTTACCGTGCCGAACAAAGAAAACACGGTAAAAAATACACTCATTATTATTTTTTTTTCGAATAAACCGAACACATAATTGCCACCTTTTCGTCAGAACTGTCAAGTTCATCGAATGTTTTCCAGGTTTCAACGCAAGAAAAAAGCATCCAAGAATTTAATAAAGTTACATAATACATCCCACTGCACATATCGAAAAGTAACATGATTGATTAATTTAATTTTTGCTGAATTTAAAAAATATTATTTTCGTTGGTAGAATTTTATCTCTCCATGAGCTTTGTGGCTGCAAGGATTTTGGTAATATAAGCCTTTAGATTACGTACATTCACTAACTAAATCAATTTTTCAACTTCTCCCATTGAGTAATAAAATTTCCAACTAAAAATGTGTAGTGTAATAACAAAGACGGGCATCTGTCGATTTGTCTTGTAGAGTTTGAATTTGAGCAAGCATAACTTTTTTGTACTGAAGTAGGTAGTCTGTGGCTATTTTTTTTACTTTTGCGCAAAACAATTCTTAGCGTAATGAAACCAAGCTGATTTGGGATTTTTCTGTCACAATCCGCAATGACAGATTATCAGCCACGTGACCCAAATGCCGGCCTTTTATTGGTTGATTGACGGATAACTATTTTTTATACTAAATCAATGTGTAAATCAACGTCGATTTTTGATTACGTTTTTCGTCCATTCTCGTCACACGTACATAATACCATTCTAAAGTGTGAATTAAAAAAAATAATCAACTATTGTCTAAATTTTGACTTCAATGACAGATGGTTCATCTTTTTAAAGTAAGGTCATGTCTTTCTCGGCCTTCCTCATTTTCTTCATTCATCAACATACATTCGCATGGTAAATCCCTTAAGCTGTTTTTTTTCCATCCATTCGCTCTACATGTTCAAGCGTTGGCTCCATAATATTGCAAGGATCTTGATTTAGTCGATAATACTTGTCTCAGCCTTATACAATGCAAGAATCTCGACATAGTCGAAATCTAAGATTTTGTAAACATGAATATTATTTGGCATTATTGTATTGCCCTTGTTTGTTTTATGTTCTTTTTGTTCAGTTTCTTTGCTACACAGTTTTATGTTCTTTTTGTTCAGTTTCTTGCATATAATCGTATGTTTCTTCGTGTAACTGTTGTAATTGACTAAAGCCGTATACATAATAAATAAACCAATGTGTTCACCTTCCATATATCGTTTTAGCATACATTCGCCTGGGAGATCGTATTTGGGTGGAATTCGGCTTACTTCCTTTTTTTTCTAATTCCATACCTCACTCTCATGATAAAAGTCGGTATCAGGACTCCATTGTAAACTGCTGAGTTTGCCTCCTGCGACAAACATTTATTTACTGGCCGATTAACTAGAGCTGGCGCGTTCGCAAAACTTACCCAAACGCATTTGAAATCTTTAGGTTGTTAATTTTAAAAAAGTTATACTTAATTTTAACCAAAAGTTCTATCTTTTTTTTAAATCCACTACAAAATAGAATATATTTATTCTTACATATAGAAAAAAATTAAATAATGAGGTAAAATTAGGTGTAATATATATAAAAATAACACATAATTATACATAATATCCAGAAAATAATATGTTAAAAAAGTAAGAGAATCTTCTAACGAAACACTCCCTCAGAGACGTGAAAAATGTCAATGTCCAAATTAATATTGTTCAACAGAGAGATAGCCCTTCCAACAGGCAAAACCATTGGCAGGTTGGTCCTGTATATTGGAATGTAAAACAGTCTATTCTGACGTTGTCTAAGGTAATTATCCGGAACATAAAAGCTAATGCTCCGCGCAATTTCAGGGTTGTCAATAATACCGCGCAACAATCGAAAGAAGTGCGTAGTTAAATACACATTGCTTCTGGTTTTAAACTGCTGTAACCGAGCATACCCTGGAGGAACTCAGTGGGATAAAGCCATGGATAATATCCGCACTCCCTCGTGTAGAGAAACCGAAGATTTTTCTTCCGAACCCTCTCCACCATAAGAGAGTACTTCAACTCACATGGTCCTCAAATAACCGAGCCACTCTCGAGTCTACTTCGCACCAACGAGTTATAAAAAATTCTCAGTACTCGTGTATTATTAAAAACCCTGGCAATACGCAAGACGAATCCCAACATCTTCAACGAACTACTACAAACTGTTTCGATCTGATCATGAAATGTCAGGGAACTCACCAAAGTGATACCTAGATCTTTGGCCTTCGTCCGCATAAGATTCTGGTCATTCATTCTATAGCGGAAAAAAGCGTTTTGTAGGCCCTGGTGAAATACATTACTGAGCATTTTGAAATATTGAATAATAATTTATTTCGTCTTCCTCATTCAGATACGTTTATTATATCCGCCTGGATAGCACAAAAATCATACAAAGTTTCAACCCTCGAAAATAGCTTCAAGTCATCCGCGAATAATAGAAAACGCGAATTGACTACAACTTTTTGAATATCATTGATAAAAATAAAGAACAGCAAGGGGCCCAGGTTGGATCCTTGGGGAACACCTGAGTAAGTACTAAACATTTTTGATGCAAACAAGCCATGTGAAACGTATTGATTTCGGTTTCGGAGGTAGCTCGCCATTAATGGCGAGCTACCTCCGAAATTAATTTTAGCATTCCATCCGAGAAATCGATCTCACTCAGCTTGTTTAAACATAACATCATGATCGACTGTGTCAAAGGCTTTGGCAAAGTCGTTGTATGAACAGTCAACCTGATGTCCTGCATCTAATGCAGATGTAATATAGTCTGGACATATCATTAAATTTGTTTCAACCGAGCGACCTTTCCTGAACCCTTGCTGTTCATCTATTATAAATGGCTTGACTCGAAAAGCAATTATTTTACTTATTAAAATTTCTAATACCTTAGCTGGCACTGAAAGTACAGCTACAGGTCTATTTATTTATTTATTTATATACGGCATTTCTGCCATTTACATATATGTGGTATAAAGAGTGCTTAGAAATAAAAAGATTAAAAATAAAAAAAATCGAATATGAAATATTAATATACTCGTACTGTACACATTATTAATTACTTGAAATACATACATATTTTAAAGAAATTATACAATAACAAAATACATTAATCAATCAAATTATAACTATTCCAACCCAATCTTCTGAAGATGATTTGCTCTTTTTGATAAAAATATGTTGGTCACTTTATTTTTTAAGTTAGGCAGAGATAAACTAAATATATCAAAATGTGATGCATATTCATTCCCGGTATTCTGTAATCTAACAATAGGTGAGTTATATTGAGCTACCGTTCGAGAATTTTGACAATAAAATATTGTAGATGTTCTGCTTAATCTAGGTGGTACATAGAATGAAATCAATTTCAGTAGATCAGGGGTATCAAACATTGGTTTTATTATTTTATATAAAGTCATAAGATCGGTCGATGTTCTTCGTTCTTGCAATTTAGTTAATTTAAGAGAGTCTAAAATTTTGTTATAATTTAATTGATTAGTAGAAAAACCCATCTTAAAATTAATATATCTAAGAAATTTATTCTGAATTCTCTCAATAGAATCTGAGAAAGTGATTTGATAAGGTGACCATATTGGAGAATTATAATCTAGTTGGCTTCTAACAAGAGATGTGTAAAGATATTTTAATGTGTTTATATTATTAAAATCTTTTCCGGTTCTAAGTACAAATCCTAATAATTTTACAGCTTTGTTAGATATTTTAATAATGTGCTCTTTAAATAATAATTTTGAATCGAACAAAACACCCAGATCGCTCACGGTAGAAACATCAGTAATTTTAATTTGATTTAACATGTAATTAAATAGAATCGGATATTTTATTTTAAAGAATCTCATAGCTTGACATTTGCTTATATTGAGTTGTAATTTATTTTGTTGGCACCAGATGTTTAATTTGGACAAATTATGGGACAAAATGTTACAATCGTTAATGTGTTTTATCTCTTTGAATATTTTCATATCATCTGCAAATATGAGTACATGTACATTATCAAATATATCAATTACATCATTTATAAATATTAAAAACAACACTGGACCAAGATGCGAGCCTTGAGGTACTCCACTAACTGATTTAAATTTATATGATAATATATCATTTATTTTCACTGACAGGTTTCTATCGAACACATATGTTTTAAACCAATTTAATTAATTACCTTACCTATAGTTGGCTACGGATGACTTAGAGCCACTCTTGTGTATAGGAGTAACTTTAGATATCTTCAAAATTTCTGGAAAGACTCCTGTATTACCTCCTTACCTTTGTTTCAAATATACAAATAACCTGCGCTAGTTTCATTTTTATTTAAATTTAAATTGTGAGAAAAGTGTCATCGGAGGACTGAAATACTTACGTCTTTTTTATTTTCAGCATCGCATTACATCATATGTGTAATTTTATTATTTGAAAACATACCGTTGCTTTAATTTTTGCTTTTGGAATTTGTAAATTTATTTTTAATATAAATAATTTGTATAATTTTCAGGACATTTATAGTCGGATTATTCAAAGATTTACTCCATGCCGATACTTAAAAGAAACGTAATGGAAATCGCTTCCATGAATATTAAGGCTGAACCGGGGTCTCGCGATGTGGAAGTTCTTCATCCGGGGGCAGGGGCGCCATGTCCCCACAGCGGTGAGGAGCCGGGTGTCGCTATCGTGAAGGCTGAACCGGGAACTCGCGATGTGGACGGATATATTCTCCATCCGTGGGTGGGAGCGCCATGTCTCCGCAGCGGCAAGGAGCCAGGTGTCCTTACCCTAAAGGCTGAACCGGGGTCTCGTGATGTGGAAGTTCTTCATCCGGGAGCAGGGACGCCATGTCACCACAGCGGTAAGGAGCCGGGTGTCGCTACCGTGAAGGCTGAACCGGAGACTCGCGATGTGAAAGGAGATATTCTCCATCCGGGGGCGGAGGCGCCACACTCCCGTAGCGGCAAGGAGCCGGGTGTTGCTACCGTGAAGGCTGAACCGGGGACTCGCGATGAAGAAGGAGATATTCTCCATCCGGGGGCGGGGGCGCCATACCCCCGTAGCGGCAAGGAGCCGGGTGTCGCTACCGTGAAGGCTGAACCGGGGACTCGCGATGTAGAAGGAGATATTCTCCATCCAGGGGCGGAGGCGTTATACTCCCGTAGCGGCAAGGGGCCAGGTGTTGCTACCGTGAAGGCTGAACCGGAGACTCGCGATGTGGAAGGAGATATTCTCCATCCGGGGGCGGGGGCGCCATACCCCCGTAACGGCAAGGAGCCGGGTGTCGCTACCGTGAAGGCTGAACCGGGGACTCGCGATGTAGAAGGAGATATTCTCCATCCGGGGGCGGAGGCGCCATACTCCCGTAGCGGCAAGGGGCCGGGTGTTGCTACCGTGAAGGCTGAACCGGAGACTCGCGATGTGGAAGGAGATATTCTCCATCCGGGGGCGGAGGCGCCATACTCCCGTAGCGGCAAGGGACCGGGTGTTGCTACCGTGAAGGCTGAACCGGGAACTCGCGATGTGGACGGATATATTCTCTATCCGTGGGTGGGAGCGCCATGTCTCCGCAGCGGCAAGGAGCCAGGTGTCCTTACCCTAAAGGCTGAACCGGGGTCTCGTGATGTGGACGTTCTTCATCCGGGAGCAGGGACGCCATGTCACCACAGCGGTAAGGAGCCGGGTGTCGCTACCGTGAAGGCTGAACCGGGGACTCGCGATGTAGAAGGAGATATTCTCCATCCGGGGGCGGGGGCGCTATGCCTCCGCAGCGGCGAGGAGCCAAGTGTTGCTACCGTGAAGGCTGAACCAGGGACCAGTACTGACCGGCCTAGGAATACCAGTGATACAATTATTTTCACAGATCTGGATTTAGAGTATCCTGACATTAAACAAGAATGTTTAGATTACTCTCGTAAAAATGAAATTGTCCCAAGTAAGTTATACTTTTTTACGCATTGTTTACTCTAAGATTATGCCTGTGGACTATGGATGATGGTACGCAGATGACTTACACTCGTATCGCATACCGCGAAACCGTCCAATTTTGCCCTTAATGGATATTTTGCCCACTGAGTCTAATATGCGCTCAACCTTTAAAAAAATATTTTTTCATTTGATTTCGGTAAATTTGGTACATTAAGGAGGAAAGTAGATTTTTGTCACTAACTTTCCCCGGAAGCTTTAGTCACTAACTTTACTCAGCGGCTTGTCAGAACCTGTCAAAGTGCGCGTGTAATTTGTTGCGGGCCAATTACGACTCTGTGTTTTTTAATATACTGCTCGATGGCAAAGACAAAGGTAAGTTTTTCTTGTTGCATGATATAGACAGGTTTTCAGATTATTTCCTGTTTACATTATGTGCTGTCAGTAACTTAAGTCATGAATTATGACGATGGGCAAATAAACCCGCATAAGTTGAGCCTCTGGGTTGTCAATTTGGTCAAACGGAAAAATGTGTTAGGGTTGTCACTTTCTTATTTTCATAATGAGTTTAAATTAAATTCAAACTACTTTGAAGGTTTTGCACACATTAGGTATTTTAGATTTTTTTAAATCATTATTGTGGATAATTAAGTCATCAACCAGATTTTGACAACCCTAAGGCCTATAAGTTGCTTCTATGAAAACAAATAGAGTTCGGCGGGTATATTTTCCTACTTGTTTTTAGACGAATATTTTATTAGTTAGCCATTGACAATATGTTCAAACGACAAATTTGCCCTTAAATTAATAATTCAATAAAGTAGTAGTTAGACAAGAATGCCCTATGAGCTACAGTTCAACAAATAATGGTTGCAGGCAAACATGGACGAACATGGAGGTAATTTTGCTTTACTTTAAATTGCTTGGAATCGCTTTTAAATATGACTGAAATTGCAAATGTAACCTCATTCAATAATTACCTAGATCATTCTTAGAAATCAAAAAGTAAAGCATAGCATACATTTTTCTGGAGAAAATCAATATAATTGTAAAAAAGCAGGCAAAATTAGACGGATTCGCGGTAATAATTTATATAAATTTGGAAGTGTATTATTCGAGCCATTTATCGAAAATATTACAACAATGGCAGTTTGTGAAAGTCACTGCCGTGGTTTTGACTTACTAAGCGTTGGCGAATGTTCACGGCAAGCGTATAGAGGGGGGTTATCGGTCGCTGTGGAGATCTATGTCGTGTTGCTGGTTTTTCAACACATATCGAAGGGCGCTGGCGGAGTGCCGGTCACGGCGTCCGGCGTCCACACGCCGGTTGCGCTTTCGAACGCCGTGAACTGCCGGCGAGGCTAATGCACGTGATCTTTCGTCGGTTTTTGAACAAGATTTACTAAAGCCGATTTTTTTTTTAATTAATAAAAGATCTCATACATACTTCTTATTTTGTGCGATTGCTATATATTTATTAATAAAAAAACTTTAGTCGGCTCCTCCGTAAAATTAGCACAAGTCGCTCGGTAAGTTTTTCTTTTCCAGCCTCGATATTATCGACGATATTTTGAGTTTGTCCAAATTCTCGTAAACAAGTACGGGATTTAAGCCCTTAGGGATATATATAAAGATTGACATATTACAAATGAGATGGAGAAAATAAAGAAAAGGAAAAACGGTATACAAAGTGGCTACTTCAACCAACCGATGGCAGATCATAAGCCTTTCAAATGCTTAGACTTCCATATTTCCTTTTTTCAATTGTTCTTCACCTTTGTTGTAATATATATCAAGTAAATAAATGTTAGAAATACCAGTTTTCAATTTAAAAAATAATGAAATTCAAAATTATTGTTTGAAACACTAACTTTCTGACTTTCCACGTTAAATAATATAACTGTGTATTTACTTTGTAGAAAATCACCAAAGTAAATTTACTTAAAATATTTAATTAAATATTCTGACTAATTTCAGAACATCATTGTTGTTTGCCATAAATATTTGATAATTTAAAATATCATGAAAATTTATACTGCCTAGGTAGATACTACCTACACTTTACATTATTTTTTTGAGAATTTGTAGCCAGGACGTAAAACATGTTAACAGGTTTATTTTAGGTATCTACCTGTCATTCGGAAATATTTTGTGTTAGTTAATTTTTGAGCTTTGATGAAAGAACAGCCGTGTTCTTAAACCGGTCCGCATGTTCAATTCGTTTACACAAACTAAATACGTAGTTATATTATTTCAAATTACAATTTACCCTTTTTTTCGTTAGTTTATTATCAGAATTACATTATATTATTCTTGTTTTTGTTTCAGGTAGACAAGCAAAAATAAAATATTTTGCATGTTCAGAGTGTCAATATAAATGTCCAAGGAAGAGTGGAATGACATCGCACATGTTAACTCATACCGGTGAGAAACCGTTCTCCTGCTCGGAGTGCCAATTTAAATGTTCGCAAAAGGGTTCTTTAAAATCACACATGCTAACTCATACTTACGAAAAACCATTCTCGTGCTCAAAGTGCCAATATAAATGTTCTCATAAAAGTTCTTTAAAAAGACACATGTTAACTCATACCGGTGAGAAACCGTTTTCATGTTCAGGGTGCCAATTTAAACGTTCTCACAAAGGTACTTTAAAATCACAAATGTTAACTCATACATGTGAAAAACCATTCTCATGCTCAGAGTGCCAATATAAATGTTTTATTAAAAGTTCCTTAAAGAGACATATGTTAACTCATACAGGGGAAAAACCGTTCTTCTGCTCAGAGTGTCAATTTAAATGTTCGCAAAAAGATTCTTTAAAATCACACATGTTAACTCATACATCTGAAAAACCATTCTCATGCTCAGAGTGCCAATATAAATGTTCTCATAAAATTTCTTTAAAGAGACACATGTTAACTCATACCGGTGAGAAACCCTTCTCATGTTCAGGGTGCCAATTTAAACGTTCTCATAAAGGTACTTTAAAATCGCACATGTTAACTCATACATGCGAAAAATCATTCTCATGCTCAGAGTGCCAATATAAATGTTCTATTAAAAGTGTTTTAAAGAAACACATGGTAACTCATACCGGTGAGAAACCGTTCTTCTGCTCAGAGTGCAAATTTAAATGTTCGCAAAAGGGTTCTTTAAAATCACACATGCTAACTCATACCGGTGAGAAACCATTCTCATGTTCCACGTGCCAATTTAGTTTTTCACATAAAAGTCATTTAAAATCACACATTTTAACTCATACCCATGAGAAACCATTCTCATGCTCAGTGTGCCCATATAAATGTTCACGAAGCGGAAGACTGAAATCTCACATGTTAACTCATACCGGTGAGAAACCATTCTCATGCTCAGAGTGCCAATTTAAATGTTCACGAAAAGATACGTTAAAATCTCACAAGTCAACTCATACCGGTGAGAAACCATTCTCATGCTCAGAGTGTCAATTTAAATGTTCTCTTAGTTATAGTTTAAAATTACACATGTTTACTCATACTGGTGAAAAACCATTCTCGTGCTTAGAGTGCCAATTTAAATGTTCAAGAAAGGAATTTTTAAAATCACACATGTTAACTCATACTGGTGAGAAACCATTCTCATGTTCCACGTGCCAATTTAGTTTTTCACATAAAAGTCATTTAAAATCACACATTTTAACTCATACCAATGAGAAACCATTCTCATGCTCAGTGTGCCAATATAAATGTTCACGAAGTGATCGGTTGAAATCTCACATGTTAACTCATACTGGTGAGAAACCGTTCTCATGTTCAGTGTGCCAATTCAAATGTTCTCAAAAAGGTACTTTGAAATCGCACATGTTAACTCATTCACGTGAAAAACCATTCTCATGCTCAGAGTGCCAATATAAATGTTCTTTTAAAAGTTCTTTAAAGAGACACATGTTAACTCATACCGGCGAGAAACCATTTTCATGTTCAGATTGTGGTAACGCGTTTTCCAAAAAAAAATATTTAATTCGTCATTCTTTAAATCACATCGGCGAGAAAGTTTTTATTGTGAAATTGGTAAAAATGAATATCGTACTCAACCCTTGATATTCATTGTAATACAGATTATTTTTTAGTCTTGGCCATTTATTTTCAAATAAGTTAAGATGCTCACAAACTCACTATCGCTTTTTAAACTGTGCCTGTTTAAGCCAAATTAATTTGATTCTTCTTGCCGCGCCTCTCCGCGGTGTCGGTCGGATGTTGGCGGCTATCGTGATGGCAATTTTAACTTTCACACATTTTCCGTGCCATCTCTATTTTAACTTCTTAGAGCGATCCCACTGAACCCATCGAGCCCGCATCCCGCATCCCGCATATTTATATTGATGCTGATTTTCTATTTCCTCCATTCCCATTTTTAGACGCAAAGTTATCACTATTTTGCTTACAGACATAGGTGTGCTTAGTTTTGGACACATTTATTTATAGTCCTCGTGTTTATAGATTATATTAATTTTATTCGTCAATCTCCTTTTACATTATCTGTTAGAATTACAGTATCATTTGCATGTCATAGTGTCCTGACGTTTCTATTCTGTTCGTGCACAGAGTTAAAAATAAGTTGAAATAAACAAAATACAAAATAACCAACTTTAGTAAACTTATTATAGAGTTAATAAATGCATTCAAGAAGGAAAGTCACAGTGAGTAAACTATTTACATTTTTTTGTAACTGGCATCATCAACCAAAATATTGTCACACAAAAGAGTGAACTTTTTGTGATTGTTTTAACAGCTCAATTCGAATTTCTATTGGTTGATGATTTTCCAGACAATAAACAACTCATAGACCTAAAACTATACTAACCATTGACTGAAATAAAATAAAGATAATCGTTAAAATAATATACCATGAACTAACAAGGAATAATAAATGAATTTTAATTGATTTTTATAAATATTATTAACATGAATTGTATATTAGCATCTGAGAAGTCATTTGATGAAATGTACTTAGTCAGTGCAACTCAAAATGTAAATAATATATCTACAAAAATACATAATGCTCTAGCTATACTTACTGAGCCATCATGCCGAGCCACAAAAGGCAGGTCAGGACACAATCAGAACTAATCGGTGTCCTGACTGTTACTAATCTAATGGCAGTTTCGATGGGTAAACTTGAAGGATCGCTTGAAGTGTTAAAATTAAACAAAACATCGGGGTCTACCTGGAGCTCTATCGTGGCTTCTAATGCACACTCATCCCATAAAAATATGCCACTGATAACAACTTACAAAGCTCCAGCACTCCCAGCAAGACCGTCTGTATTTATTTTTCCAGAAGACAAATCAACGCCAAAAACATCCGAGTCTACGCTTAAGAAAATAAACTATGCATAAAACCTAACTGAGATAGGTGTAAAAGTTACATGAATTAAGCAAATAAAAAATGGAGGCATTTTAATTCACCCAAATTCTCATGAGGAAGCTATAAAACTAGCCAATAATCCAGAATTATCTGGTGCTGGGCTGAAAGCAACAGTAGTGTCTCACAGGCTTCCACGCATAGCCATTCATGGTCTTGAACAAAATGCTTCCACAGAGGAAAGTATCAATGCTATTCGCTTACAAACCCATACCGAGACAAACTTGCCACTTGATGAACTTAAAAAACAAATAGTATTATCCCATAAATCTGGCCCTAGAACGGGAATTTGTACTTATATTTTCAGAGTTCCTCCTCTGTGCGACATTCTCTCATCTCTTTTACCAAATTAGCAATGGATTGGCAACTGCATAAAGTCAGGGACTAGATTGACTATTTAAGATGTGGTCACTGTCAACTCTATGGTCACATCACTTCCCGATGCTCTGCGGACACGCCAATTCGTTCCCCCTGTGCCAAACCTGGACAAACCCAAACAAATCTCGAGTGTGCAACCTGCAAATTTTTCAAGAAACCCACTACTCATTCTACCGGAGCTAAAGACTGTCCCGCACGCCGAGCTGCAGAATCTAAACAACTATCACGTATTAAACTTTTTATTGGAAAACTAAATCCTCAAACTAGCGAGCAAATTTTAAAAATGTATTATTAAAATATTTGTGGTTTCAACACCTAATTAAATATCTTAAGATATAATATTTCCTTAACATGCATTTACGATTTTTTGTTTTTTTACTGAAACCTGGTTGTCTGACAATATTACATCTGTGGAAATTGGATTGACCGAATATAATATTTTTCGCTGTGACCGGTCTACAGCTTCAAACAAAACCAGAGGAGGAGGAACACCTCGTAACAATGATTTGTGTAAAAAAAAAATATTCTTGCCATGTTGTTGAATCCTCTAAATGTAGCCGATCAGTTATTTTTATGTGTCTCTATTAACTCAAAGAAACATATAATTGGCTGTATTTATATTCCTCCTTCGTCACCAATTGACATATAAAGCCCATACTGAACTGGCAGAGCGAGTTTCTCGCAATGCGTGTTCCATATTTGTATGTGGTGATTATAACCTGCCAAAGGTGTCTTGGCTCAATGATAAGGATGGTGTCAAAACACACGACACCATTACCCCACCAACGGCTGAAGTTGTCAATTAGTTAATTCATGAATATGTATCAGTTAAATATTATCACAAATTGTTTGGGATATTGTCTTGAATTGATTTTTTGTACTGTTCCTGACACTAGTGTCTGAATCCATTGAATCCATTGATCCTTTATTACCTTTTGACAAATATCATCCACCTCTCAATATTAATGTTTCCCATTCTTTAAATCTTTATTCTCTCATACCTAAAGAATCCGTTTACTATAATTTATTTATTAACGGACACTGTCCACGTATACAATTTATAGGGTTTAAATATTACAATTAAAGAATAGTTAAAAACATTTTTTAAAAAATAAAAGAAGCATTGACAAACATAAGGGACATCGAGACAAGATCTGGACCATTTATTTAGTGCTCATTTAAATCATTGTAAACTTAAACCAAAAAAGTCCAGATCTTGTCTTGAGTTGACAATATGACAAAGACGGGTCATTATTATGGATAACTTATATAGCGCCATTTTCGTAATATAATACCGCAAGGGCGCTTTACATAGTAATTCTATAGTTAAATAAATTTAATTGAAGCTTGTAAATTTGTAATTTAATTAAAACAATTTATTTTATTGACACATGCTACCGATTTATTCAAATGATTTAGAGAACAAGGGGGTCTTAAGTTTTTTCCGAAATATCACATCACTTTTACAGCCTCGCACCTCTGCTGGGAGAGCATTTCATGCCATAGGGTCTGCAACCGCAAATGCACCGCAAATTCACTAAATTTAGTGCGCTGTTTGCGTAGAGGTATAATAACTTTTCCTCTCGCCGTAGACGTAGTTGATCTAAGCGTGAGACGCCTGTCAGCTAGTTCCTCTGGAATGCATAGTTCCCTTAGATATTCCGGAGCAGAGTTGTGCAGTGACTTATACATAAGCCAACAGAGTTTGTATTCGACCCTCTGTGGAAAACGTAGCCAGTGTAGTTCCTGAAGTAGTGGAGTGATATGACTGAATTTAGAGATTCTGAAAATAAGTCTCGCTGCAGCATTCAATACAGATTGTAGGCAAGTCATTTTGTTTATTGGTAGACCTGCATAGATACCATTACAATAATCCCCTCTAGACACTACAAACGCATTTATTAATTGACGGGCAGCTGATGCCGGCAAATTTTTGCGTATGCATTTAATTTGTCTCAGCTGGTAGAAGCATGAACTTATCGTTCTACTAATTTGAGCGTCAAGAGAAACGTCAGAATGAAGGAAGAACGGTGGGTAAAGCGATACTCCTTACATCAGGTAGTGCCGTATCCTGAATCAAATTCTGTCTTCTGGCTGAAGCCATCTATAGTTGTTCCGTTTTAGATGAGTTAAGTGTTAGTCTATTTTCAGCCATCCAGTTTCCTATTTTCTCAATGCATCCATCAATTAAATTGACAAGCACACTTCTCTTGCCTGGTTTGCAGTAAAAATAAATCTGTGTATCATCTGCATAGCAGTGAGACCACAATCCACATTCTTTGATAATGTTCTCTACATTTTTAGTGTAAAGGAGATAGAGGAGTGATCCAAGTACTGACCCTTTCGGCACTCCTAAGACACCTGAAAGTTAGTTGAGCATTTACCCTGGAACACAACTGCATATTCTCTTTCATTAAGATATGAACTGAACCATATATGTGCCTGATCACGGATACCATAAGTTTTCTCCAGACGTCCAAGAAAAATATTATGGTCTACAGTATCGAATGCAGCACTCATGTCCAGAAGAGCCATCAACACCAGATTACCAGAGTCTACTGCCGTTATAATGTCAGATAGTACTCTTATCACTCCCGTCTCTATGGAATGAAAACGTCGGTATGCCGATTGCCTTACCGAAAATAAAAAATTCTGCTCGATATAGTTTTCAAGTATTTTTGATACATCTAGTTGTGAATTTTTTTAAAGTGGAGTTACATTTGCTTTCTTTATGGCTCTCGTAACAATGCTGCGCTCCATGGATGTATTAAATAAATCTGTTAAAAATGGAGCTAATACGTTAATGCATTTTTTCAAAAACCATGTTGGCATCGGATCTAATACACATTGTTTGTTGGGTAATGTTGCAACAATCCATTTAACCTAATTTATAGATGTTGGTTCAAATTTACTGAATTTTCGAGGGGCATTTGCTAAAATTTCAGATTTTTTTGCTGAACTACACGCCAGTCTGATTTTTTCGACTTTATTTGTAAAAAAGTCGGCAAAATCAGTGGCAGTAGCGCCTGTGTTAGATGTCTCTGCTATACAGTCACCACGAACAGATTGAAGGCTTCGCCAGAGTTGTTTTGGAGACTTTTTCTGTTCAGTGATTTTTGTGGACCAGAAACTAGATTTTATTTCTTTTATAAATATTCTATAAGAGGCTTGCATATCTAACCATATTGATCGGTCCGAAGTTGACAGTGTATTTCTGTATTTGAGTTCTAGACGTCTTAGCTCTTTCTTTTTGAGTTGACAATTTTCGTCAAACCGTTCATCAGATTTCCTTTTTCGAATAGTTTTTCGTAGTAAATGGTGCATGTTTGTCTATCAGGTTAGATAGAACCTCATTGCACAACCTAACCAATTGATCGACGTCGTTTGAGCGACGGTCAATATCCAAACCAATCAACGATGTCAGAAGTTCGGAATTAAAATATTCTGAATTTAATTTTCTCCATGGCCTCGATGCGAGTGTTTTGTAAGTCGGTGTTGGTTTTTGGATATTGATTTTACAGTGCACTAATCTGTGGTCTGAAAGTCCGATGTCTGTTACAAAAACTGTGATCTTTTGATCACAATTCCGTCGTATTATAACATCAAGTGTACCTCCCGCATCATGTGTAGGTATTTACTTCTTGGAAACAATCAAAATCACTTAAAAGTGTATTAAAATGAACCGATTCTGAATCCGTTTTGCGTTCAAAACGAATTTTCAGATCTCCAGTTTTGTATGTTACTTCTGTACGAGTGATGGCCCATTCAAGTAAAGATTTTATTTCTGAGGTGGTGCTTTAGAACCTGGTCTATAAATGGTAATTAAGGTAAAATGTTTGCTGCCTGCGCTAATCCTACAGCCAATGCATTCAAAAGTTGTGTAGAGTGGTATTTTTATTTTTGTTAATTTAAGCTGATTTTTGGTTAGTACAATAATTCCACCGTGGTTCGTCCATTATATATTTTTTTCTTATGGACGGTTTCAATTGATGGTTTCCGTGCCTCTTCAATGACATTAAAACCCTTACTACGAAGTAGATTAATGGTAACAGAATTATGGTCTTCATGCCAAGTTTCCGTTAATGCAAGAAGGTCTAGATTATTATCGTTAATTATGTTGAGGATATCATCAATTTTATTTCTGATTGAACGTACATTCCATGTACCGAGTGAAAGAGGACTAGGTGTGTTTGCGTTTCTATTTAGTTTTATGTGTTTTATTGTTTTTGGCTGATTTTTATCTTTATTTAAATATGTGACTTGTGACTTAGAGATCTGATTAATAAAAGTGTTATTTGTGTTATCAACTGTGTTTGTTTTATTTTTCTTCCCCCACGACATCCTCTAATTTCTTGAATGGAATTGAAACTTGTCTTGAAGAAATTAAATTATATTTTAATACTATATCGATAACATGCTGATCTAAGCGTTCTTTTACATTTTTAAACTGAAGCAATGAGTCTTTTGTGTATGTCTTAACTTAAGAGAATCATAAATCAAGTAAGGGTATTTGTAACTTCCCTCAAGGGTACGGAGTTCCGTCCGTGGAATGAACACATGGCAGCCCGGTGTCCTCTGTCCGCTACCTCCGTCCACGTGCTCGTCTTAGGCTGAGTCCGATGGTTGAAATGTTAGTACGCACAAAACTCAACTAAACTAACACTACCGATAAAAAATTACTTGTTAGGAGCTAGTAAAAATACGTCAAGCCGCTACAGAACGCCAGTAAATAGGGTCATTGGAGAATTAAGGCCATAGTTTGTTATATGCTGATCGGTGAACAGTACTTTATTGTTTCTTAACCTTCGAGTCGGAATATTGAATTTTACTTGCCCCAGTGCTTTAATTTTATATGATGGAACATCGATTACACCATTTAGTATGCCGAACATATATATGGAATCAATAATAGTTCTACGTTTTTGTAGACTAGAAATCTTGAATATTGACTCTACATCAACATAAGAATAATTACCTCTCTCTAGTCCAAGCATCCACGCTACTTTTGAAAGCAAGCGATGTTGGACTGATTCAATGCGACTTATGCGATTGATATAGAATGGAGACCAGACCACTATTCTAGGAGGCATATTCTAGAAGAGGGCGAACAGTTGAGCAATAAAGAGTTTGATTGTGCGGACATTAGTAAAATCAGAGGATATTCTGTTAATGAATCCAAGTAATTTCAGTGATTTATTAACCATATTATCTATATGCTCGTTGTTTGTCAGTTTATAGTCAAAAACAACTCCTTAATCTTTGATGGACTTAACTACATCAATTTTGGAGTTTCCTATTAGGTACTCGAAGGAAATCGGTTGTTTTGTTCTATGAAATTACATTATTTTGCATTTTTTAATATTTAGTTCTAATTCATTGACTTTACACCATTGGTTAAAAGAGTTCATGTCTGATTGAAGAAGAAAACAATGGTTAACTATGAAGGATTAAACAACTACTTTGCATCTTGTGATTGGAATTTACTTCTATCTCACAATAACATTAATGAATCTGTCGCCAACTTTAGCCAATATGTAACAAACGCCATTAAAATTTTTATTTCTAAAGCTAAATTTGTTCAGCCAAAATTTCCTAAATAGTTTAGTCAGTATTTAGAAAACAAAATTTTTGAAAAGAAAGAAATCATAAATTATACAAATCAACTGGCAATCTTGTGTTTTATCAAAAGTTTTCTCAATTTAGAGGAATAGCAGAAACTGAAAGTAAAAAGCGCTACAGGACCTTTGTAGAAACTACAGAACAGATGCTGAGGGACAATCCAAAAAAGTTTTGGGAATTTGTTGCTTAAAAACGTAGTGACCATGATTTGCCTTTTAGTATGTTTCATAATGATGTGCATGTAACCAATAGTGCTGATGTGACAAACCTTTTTGCAACATACTTTTCATCTGTTTATGTTGACGAAAATTCCTCATGTTCTATCCCCTCATTTAATTATATTAATTCAGTGGACTTATTTACATGTTAAATATCACTAACTGAAATATCATATTATATGAATAAACTAACCAGTAAGAAAACCATCGGACCTGATGGTATTCCAGAAATATTGTTATAAAATTGCAGCCCTACTCTTGCCAAACCAATATTTATGTTATTTCACTTTCATCTGGTATATTTCCTAATATTTGGAAGATGTCGTATATAAGACCCATTTTCAAATCGGGAAACCAATCTTATGTATGCAATTACAGATTAATATCATTAATATCCCCCATCCCTAAATTATTTGAATCTTTAATAACTCGTAAAATTACCCCACTATTTAAAAATGTACTGATTGAGGAACAGCATGGATTTAGAACTGCTAGATCAACCACCTCGAATTTGCAGGAATATTCACATACTATTACCAAAGCACTTGAGAGTGGTCAGCAAGTTGATGTTCTCTACACAGACTTTGCAAAGACATTTGATAAAGTTAACCATAAAATTCTTATTGCTAAATTACATGCTCTTGGATTAAGAGACCCGTTATTGTCATTCATAGAATCTTATCTATGTGGAAGACAGCAAAAGGTTAGGGTTGTGAACTGTTTATCAGCCAGTATTGATGTTTCATCAGGTGTACCCCAGGGTGCCCATCTGGCACCTCTTCATTTTAATTTGTTTATTAGCGATGTAGCAAATGTATTCTCCTTTAACAATATTTTGAGTTTGTCCAAATTTTTGTAGACAAGGACTGGATTCAACTTCCTGGGGAGCTGTTTATATTAACATATTACAACAGAGATGAAGAACATTTAAGAGAAGGTAATATAGAATTCTAGGCATCTACAGGGCTTTTGACCTGTCAATGGCTGGTTCAAGTGGCCAGAAACTCAAAATATTGTTGATAAATTACCTGGTCCATGAAGAAGTATAGAAATTGAAAAAATAACATTTTCAGGCGTTGCCTAGTAAGTAGGTGAAATAATTCAATTAGATGAATCTCACCAGCATAAATAAAGGTTTCAGCTCTTTAACTTCACAAACATCAACAGATGAAAGAATTGAAGGAATATAGATGATGTTCAAATATATGCAGAATGGTGAATGTTACACAGTGTGTAAAGTGGCCACTTGAACCAGCCATTGACAGGTCATAAGCCCTGTAGATGCCTAGACTTCTATATTACCTTCTCCTAAATGTTCTTCATCTCTGTTGTAATATATTAATATTCTCCTTTACTCGTTTTTGGCTTTTTGCGGACGACAATAAAATACTTAAAATAATTCAAATTACAAATGACCATTTGCTGCTTCAGTCAGATATTGATTGTTTTAATATGTGGTGCAAAGCCAGCTACCTAGAATTAAATATTAAAAAATGTAAAATAATCTCTTTTTATAGAATGAAAAAACCTATCTCCTTTGATTACAAAATAAAAAATATTCATTTAGATGTAGTCAAGTCTATTAAGGACCTCGGAGTTATCATGGACTGTGAACTTACCTTTAATTTACATATTGATACTATAATTAACAAGTCACTAAAACTCTCGGGGTTTGTTAGCGGGACATCTAGTGACTTTACTAATATATTCACAGTTAAAACACTATATTGCTTACTTGTTCGTCCTCTTTTAGAATATGCATCCGTGCTGTGGTCTCCCTTCTATATGGGCCGGATAAATCATATCGAATTGGTGTAACATCATTTGCTAAGAAAAGTAGCATAGATGATTGGCCTCGAGAGGGGAGACTACACTTACGGAGAAATAGAGTCAGTGCTAAAAATCTCAAGTCTGCAAAAACGTAGAAATAACATTGACTCCATATTTATGTTTAATTAACTGAATGGCTTAATTGATATACCATCATTACTGGAACAAGTGGCATTCAATGTTCCAATCCGCCGATTGCGAAATAATAAAATGCTGTTCCTCGATCAAAACGGCACAAACTATGGCTCGCATGCACCAATGTCCCGATTGTGTCGTATTGTAAACTCGAGACAGGATCTGGACTTTTTTGGTGAAAGTCTTTATAGATTTAAAAAATCACTAAGATAGACCGGATCTTGTTTTGATGTAGTTTTTTTTTTTTTGTCCTACCTTTATTTTATTTTATTTTATTTGGGAAATGAACAGTTCTACATACGTATTTATAGTAAACAAACAGATATAGTGTATAAAATCAGAACTAATAACAGATTTCTACAAAGTATACAAAGTTAGTAAAGAAAATGTATTACATATTAAATAAATACATTTAAGTTTATACATATAAAAATGTTTTCTTCATGTACTCGTAAATATTTATCAATAATCAAATATTTTTTTAAGAACAGTAAGTTATTGTAAATAGGGCGGGATTAGGACAAAGATGCTTAAAGAGAGGATAAGAAGGGGAATGGAGATTATTTTAATTTTATTTAGTTGTATTTTATTTTATTAGTGCCTGTATTTATTATAAGAAATTGTATTTACCATCGTTAGAATGGACTGCATAAGTCCGTCAAATAAATAAATAGAATAAAAAATTAATGACAAATGTCATTAAGATCTCTCCTTTGACTTTAATACCGTCGACTGTTCGGAATATATCTTCCGAGTAACCGTTGAACAGTACAAGAGAGAGTAAACATCCTCGCGGGACTCCGCGACAACAGCCATCGATCCTTAATTTCTACATTTACCTATGCAAACGACCCATGTCTTTTTTAAATCAGATTTAAATTAATTTCGGCCGCGTGGTGTGATGGTCAGCGCTCTTGCCTGCCATGCAAAAGGTCAAGAGTTCGTTTCCCAACATGGTTGATATGAAATATTTATTTAAAATGGTGTTTTCACACTACAATATTTCATAGTCCCTGGACTGGTACCTGAAGCGTAAGACTGATTATCTTACCTACATGTTACAAAAATGATATAGATACGCTGCAATTGGTGTACCAATGCAGTGCCCTATGCACCATTAGGTGTGGAAAGGGAACGATGATGATAAAGATGAATTTTCCATAGCACTGAACTTCTTCATTAGCCTACAAACTTTCATCGGTTTCTTCAATAATGTATCTTGGTTTACTTTAGATAGTAAACATTCCTGTTGTTAACACATTAATGATATTCTCAAACTCAAAACAATCTCTCAAACTTCTCGGTTTTATCGACAGAATGACGGCGGACTTCAAAAATATTAATACCATCAAAACAATCTACCGCTCACAAGTTCAACCCTATCTAGAATATTCTTCTCCATCGCATACGACTCATATTGACCTTATCGAGTCTGTCTAGCACCGTTTTCTAAGGAAAGTGGCGCGGTCACTCTAATCGCAAAGGGGTTGAAATAGAGCCTTCTCTTAATCTGTCTTCATTAGAGAAACCTAGAGCGCAGATGGACCGGACCTTATGTGCATTTTCAAAATACTTAATTTATTTATTTTTATGTTCCCAGCCATGTAAAATCTATTTATCATTTGCTATAAGGGCAATTTTTGCTTTCACGATGTATTCGCACAACTTGGAATTTTTCCATACAAAAGATCACTTTTCGCTTTTTGAGGTCTCTAGGCTACTAAAACAGTGCGGTGAAGAAGGATCGGCACGGCTCAGCTTGAAGTCATATAATTATATTAATTCTGTTTTCGAATGCACCGTATACCGTTATTTTATTGTCCTCTTTTGTCTTTGCTACCTGTATTTCGTGTTTGTTCAGTTTCCTTGTGCGAGTATCGTAATCGGCTTAGGCAGCATGTATAGTAAATAAAATGCAAAGCCTCGTTTGTATATTAAAAGGACGTACCGATAAATTATTCTTTCGGGTTTATGTTGTCTCCAAACTGAAGAAGCAAATAAGTCCTAGTTAAACAAATCAAATGCAATAGATCTTCAAATACATAATATCCGTAGTGGCAATAATTTCTGGAGAATCAATTTAATTGTGTCATGTTATATTTATTTGTTTTTGGAACAATAATAAATTACTAATCACACGTACATGGACACCTACAAAACAAAATATCACAACCGGGTCGGTAATCCTTCATAGCAAACTGTCCACAGCGTGCGAGTTACAAAAATCATAAAAAATAATGATATAAAATTGAGGGAAATATGCAAGGAAAGTAAAAAAATAAAATTGCCGCCGTCCCAAGAAGTCCTCCACTCACATTTTCATACTTATTATACCAGCTGATAATATAATGTATTTAGTATGAGTAGAATCATTAGACTAAGAACACGACTGTTGATCTGTCGAGGCTTGAAAATAAACCAGCACTTCATATTTTGAATCTTGCCAAATAACAAGCAAATACCCAAACTAACGTGTCTTCGTGTCTTCAGTGTCCGGGCTGCAGATTCTCAGTAAAGGAATAAGGGGAGGAGATGCAATGACATTACATATTGAGTAAAGCACTATTATTTCAATCTTTAAATTGGTTGTTCATTATGGGAAGATTATTATTGAAATTTGAACATTTTAAATTGACAACAAATTCACATCAGAATAAAATGTTAAATAAATTGATTAAACATTTTATTCACAAACAACAAGTTAAGTTAATTGATTGTGAATAAAAAACTCATTTACTGTAACAATTTGTTCGGAGCAAATTTACATAATAGTTGTAAAACTCGGCATATGATTAACAGCTTATAAGGTTAAAAAATAAAACTACCTATCATAGAATTGTAATTCTTCGGTAGCTGTGGTGAAATAATTAAATAATATTTTAGTGACACTTCATACATTCAAACTAGTGATGACCCGGGCTGCGGTCCTGTGGCTAGTGTCTCGGACACACGGATCAAAGGTCTGTGGTTCGAATTCCACTATATCCCAACTTGATTCCCATTTTCTAATATTGAGTTATTTACAACTCGTTGAAAATGGCCCTAAAATTATTTAATTAAATACATATATAATTACAGATATAATAATAGATAAATTAAAAGAACGCAAATATTTATTTTTACAAAAAATAATATTTTACAGACTCCGTTGATCAAACAAATGTTACACTACTATGATTTAAACAAATGTTACACTTATTTATTGTGTATGCAGATAATTGGTTTTATTTTGGATACATTACCAAATTAAATGTTACACTACTGTGATTTAAACAAATGTTACACTACTGTGATTTAAACAAATGTTACACTTATTTATTGTGTATGCAGATAATTGGTTTTATTTTGGATACATTACCAAATTAAATGTTACACTACTGTGATTTAAACAAATGTTACACTACTGTGATTTAAACAAATGTTACACTTATTTATTGTGTATGCAGATAATTGGTTTTATTTTGGATACATTACCAAATTAAATGTTACACTACTGTGATTTAAACAAATGTTACACTACTGTGATTTAAACAAATGTTACACTTATTTATTGTGTATGCAGATAATTGGTTTTATTTTGGATACATTACCAAATTAAATGTTACACTACTGTGATTTAAACAAATGTTGCACTACTGTGATTTAAACAAATGTTACACTACTGTGATTTTAAACTATAATATTTATTATTTCAAAATATTATACCCGAACCAATATGACTTCCAAACATGTTCAATTACAGGTTACCTACGAAGGTACTTTGAATTTTCATACAAATAAACACATTAACATATTTATTACAACAGAGATGAAGAACATTTGAGAGAAGGTAATATAGAAGTCTAGGCTTCTGCAGGGCTCATGACCTGTCATTGGCTGGTTTAAGTGGCCACTTTCCACACCCATATTTGAACATCTATACTCCTTCAATTTTTTTATCTGTTGATGTTTGTGAAGCTCCCCAGGGAGTTGAATCCAGTCCTTGTCTACAAAAATTTGGACAAACTCAAAATATTATTGATAAACCCACTTAGTCCATGAAAAAGAAAAGAGATTGAAAAAAAATATTTTTCAGGCGTTGCCTAGTATGCAGGTGAAATAATTCAATTAGATGAATCTCACCCGCATAAATAATGGTTTCAGCTCTTTAACTTCGGTAAATTGCTTCCAAAATCGATAAATCAAAAGAGTTGGTAAAGCTGGGATAGCATTCTGAATCTTCTCTACCCCCTAGAAAGTTGTTCATTGGGGGTTTTTATTTTTTTAATGCGACGACACTTTACTTTGTATAATGACAACACTCATTTAATTGATGTAATAACTTATATTTCCATATAAGTTATTAATTTAAAAAATACTTGGTACACTTCCACTTATTTATTTTGACCAATTAGCGCTTTCACCCTCTAATGGGCATCTTCAGACTGGTGAATATTAAACAGTGTAAGGGTAATTTATATAAAACTAAGTATTATCTTAAGTGTGGGTACATTTAAAAATAAGTTGAAAAAGATACAATGCGCAATATTGCAATGGAACAGAGTGAGACAAATTATTGAAACATGTGTTGGCGGCGGTGTACTTTAAGAAAATATTCTAATCTTTGAAATATATTTATTGTTTTATTACAATGTACAGGGTCTAACTAAGGGGGCTAATAAGGGTGAGTTTTTAAATTCTATCTGCCGATTTATTAAAATTCTATCGCTATTATTTTTTATCCTATTTATTTCTAAAATGTCTAATCTATCTAACTTTTGACCTTTATGTCCTACATGTAAAATTTTTATGTTTTTTGTTTTATCAAAAGTATGTTTAAATTTATTTAAATGTGATGCATAGTTTGATAAATCGTTATTTAATCTATGTGAAGCTAAATGTTCTTTCACTCTGTATTTAATAGCTCTCCCGCTTTGTCCTATATATGAACCAGGACAAGTACATGTTAGTTCGTACCTATTGTAAAAGGTGATCGTGTTGAATGCAATCAAAGACAAGGTAATGTCAATAGTTTTATTCTTAATACTGCGGTGATACAAAATAATGTACAATGCTCTACGACTACGTCGATCCGGGGAGGAGAAGGAAGTGAAGGCCACCAACGGTCGTTTTCCTGGACTCGGTTCCAGGCAACATGGCGGCCACCCATCACTCTGATTGGCTGTCGCAATCCCTCCTTCTTGGTATAAATGTTGCCATGTTACAGTATATTCCGCTATTTTCCAATTTGTCGACCTGATCTTTACTATTAATTGATGTTTGGCCCAAAGATTTTTTATTATAAAATGAAACTTAAAAATTATTTTTATGTAAAACTTGTTTTATTTTATTGCTAGTATTTCCGATATAATTTAATTTTACCCACTTTTTATTATTATTTTTGTCGATAGATCCGTGCTAATATTTTTATAAGATTAAGCTCTTTTTTATAATGTTTTGTTAACATTGGTACATTTAATAATCTATGAATTAACGAATGAAATGTGGACATTTTGTGTGAAATATGATGACGTGAAGAATTCTGGATTATGTTATCGCTGAATGTGGGCTGGGCTTTCTGAATATACTGAAATCTAATTTACCGTTTATTATTTCTATTGTTAAATCTAAAAAGTTAATTTTATTTCCGCCTAATTCTAATGTAAATTGAATAGATTTATCTAAAGAGTTTATTTCATTGAAAAAGAGATCTAAAACGCGTTTTGAATTATTAAAAATTATAAAAATGTCGTCCATATATTTATAATAACACGAGACATGTTTAAATAAGCTAAGTTTTACAATTTCTTTTTCTAAAACGTCCATGTAATTCCATTTAGTTATTAAACGTCAAATGATGTATAAAACTGTTTAAAAAACAGAAAAAAATGATTCAACTGAATTGTGTTTTGGATGATCGCAATAACCTTCTAAATTAAAATAATCATGTTTGATTTCACGTGTTCATAATAATTTGACGTTTAATCATCAGCGTGGCCAAATATGAAGCAAAGTGTAAATTCATGCAAAAAACCCCCTTGACAATATTATCTTGCCCCAGCTCCATAAACGCCGAGACAATGCGAAAGTTCAGCCGCAGTTCACGCTCGAGCGTCGTGAAAATGAATACACGACGGCATTTATTTCAAGCAAGCAGGTCACGAAAAATACTATTTATTTTATACGAAGATGTATTGGAATTGTGTTAATGAACGAACTAAATCATAAAAACGTTTTTTTTCTGTTTCTGTTTTCAATATCCTTTAAGGTCTGGGCACTGACAGCGCTCGTAGTGGCAAGAGGCCACGTCTCTGCTGTAAACTGACCCGTTATACTTCAGCAGTGCTATTCTGAACGCTCTCGCGGAGGTAGATGAAGCCTTGGCAGCATGAAATTAGCATGTAAATCGCGTGCTAGCAACGCGTTTTCTACCCCCGCAAGAGCATTCAAATATTTATAAACATAACATATCCTAATGGTCGAATCATCTCTCGCTTGAGGTTTTGCTCTAAAAACGGTAATTTTCTCTAAAAAGAACTGTTTTTTTCATGTAAAACTTTTCCATCGTACAAAAGTAAGATTTTTATAAAACACCGAGAAAAATATGAGACCTTGCCTCCTATTTAAAAAGGCAACATTGCGAGAAGAGGGGTTCCGGAAGAAAAAATAATTATTCACTAGTGAATTTGAGGCAGAGGTATGCTGTCTGCAAAGCTTGTCCGGCCAACTGTTAATAAAATAATGTTGGCCATCATAATCATAGATATCCGATAGCGGATATGTACATAGAGTAGGAGAAGCTAATGTATTATTTATTTATTGAATAATAAAAAGGAAATTTCTATTCATTCGAAAGATTGAAAAGAATAATTTACTCCAGTAGGTGCCGAAGGAATAATCGTCACTGTTCCTTATGACTTACCCACGATGACAGTTGTCTGTGGTTTCTTCACATATCCAAAATGGCCGCTGACCACGTAATGTCAGTTGTGTGTACACCTTGTTAAAATATTTATCATAAACGCAAGTTTCTCTTTTCTTACAAATACGAATATGTTATTTCGGTTGCAATAACTTAACGGTTAATGGTTTTCGAAGCTTAAGGTTTGTAATGTTTCTGTTATCAAAATAAATGTCGGATTCATTCTTAACATAAATTAAAATGTTATTTTACTGAATATATTTTAAGTACTTCATTAACCCTTTCTCTTTCACGCCCCGTAATCATGTTTACATTTATTTTTACTTTTAACGATTAGTTCTTTTATTTGATTTAACATTCTCTTCAACAGCTTTTATCTTCCCACCGGTATCATTAGTTCTCGACTCGGTTACGGAATATATTCATACGAGAATATTATTCAATATCACGAAACGATGTCCGCCTTTCTTAAAATCGTTATCTACCCAACTATAAAGATAGTTTGACTTTTAACTTTAAAAAAAGAAGAAACCCAATAATAGATCTTACACAGTTATTTAAAATTATTAACTACGACCTTGATGCATCAGTTACCCACTACTTCGTAATCCTGATATATTTTGATAATTTATCCTTCAATACAGGATATCTAATCCTTTGATTTCGCTTATGTTGACAGTTTCACAAAGGGGCCAAGACAAACATTAATTTAGGGGAGACTCGTTAAGCGGTTTCAAATGGAGGATTTAGCTATTACTTTTGACCCAGATCTTTTTTGTATATGTCTGCCTTTTGCTTTTATTTTGTTCATATTTTTAAGTGCCTTTCTCCAAACATAAATAACCAAAACTGTAGATACTTGCTTACGCATAACCATATTCTTGTAATGCATTCATTTCTAGAAAAAAAAATTATTGTCGAATTCTTCAACCTTAGTCTAGACTCGACCTGTATATACAAGTGCAGATGGAGTTTACTACACTGAAAGTCAAGACTGAAGTGAGGATTGAAGATGTAGAAGATGAAGATATTCTCTATGCTGAAGAAGAAGGGTCACATGTCTACAGTGGGCAGATTGCTACTATTAAAACTGAGCCAAGTTTTGAAGAAGACTGCAGCACTATTTTTACTGAGAGAGAAGAAAAATGTTTCAAAAGTAATTCTGAGTCTTTTACGAGTAACTACCCAGAAGTTCCGATTATCAAGACAGAATCGATAAATATTGGGGGTAGCTCAGATGTTGGTAGTGGAGAATGTTTGTACAAAAAGAACGAAGCGGTTGTTGCGACTGTGAAGACTGAACCTGGGACAAGCCTGGAACTGCAATACACTAAGAAAAGCTCTCATCTCGAAGTTAATCAAGTGTATTCTGACTATGCCGGTAAGTCCATTAACTAAATATACACGCTATTCCCTAGTGAGCCGCATCACATATTTAGCTAATATTGTATTCCCCTCTGCAATTAGATATAAAGAGAAATACAAATTTTTCCTTAGTTCATATTTCTGCGCCACTCGTTACCATGGCCACTATGACTATACTAACTTTCAGTGTTATTACTTGTGTTAATTAACTATCATGTAATGAATTAATTACGTATTTAATATATTGGATTATATTTGAGAAAGAAACATAAGTATCACACACGATGGCATGTTTGCATAGCGTCTTCTCTGATCACTCCAGAAGTCCATTAGGATAAAATAAAGGCAAGAATGGAAATTACCTACCAAACGCAATTTATCGAATTCTCGCTTGTACCGTGTGTTTAATATGCGTCATTGCGATATTCACATTAAAATTGTACTTATTCACAGTTATTCCTTTGTGGGCCTTATTTATAAACTCGGTATAAAGTTGTGCCTGGGCATCTAACACTACCTACTTATATATTAGGTACATATTTCATAACTTTACAACAGGTTTATAACTAATGCCCTGTGTGTAACGTCAAATGGGTAGGTATTTTAATTATTTTTGTTCGTTCTTGTGACTGGTGAATAAAAACTCACATGACCACAAGAAATAAAAAAAAAAGGGTTTCATTAAATCCTTTTTTCGTAGTTTGCAAATTTGTTTTTCTCTGACGTTTCTTCTAGAGCTTCTATTTCCAAATCATGGCAATTCGGTTTGTTCATCGTACAGTAAAAAAAACATATCGTATTTTTATGTACCTACAGATCTTTATTTTTGTGATATGAAAATATTTGATCGAGTAATTAAAAAAATATAGAGTCGGTGAAGTAAAATGTTTTTTTTTTTCTAAACTTTGACAAGAAGGAGTTTTAGTACATGACACTTACCCAGGAAAATAGCACAAGAATCTGAAAGGCCGTGAAAACCTACGAACTTTAATTTAAATAAATTTGTTTGATTATTTTCAGATTTGAAGAGGAGAAAAATCAAACCTTCAATATCCGAAAAGAACAACAAATCGCCCTCCAATCTTAACACGAGAACGCATTTCTATTGCACCGAATGTACGTACAAATGTTTACAGAGAGCCAGCCTTAAGGAGCACATGTATTCGCACACTGGAGAGAAACCATTTTCTTGTTCTGAGTGTAGCTACAAATGTTCCCGGAAAGCACATCTTAAGAGTCACATGGTAGTCCATACTGAAGAAAAACCATTTTCATGTTCGAATTGCCAATATACCACTTCGCAAATAGGGGCATTAAAAAAACATATGAATAATCATTGCGAAAAAACATTCATTTGTTCTGTGTGTGATTTCGCTTGTACGAAAAAGGGTGATTTAACCAGACATTTTTCAATTCATTCAGGAGAGAAACCATTTTCATGCACTGAGTGTCCATATACTTGTTCGCGAAAGAGCAGCTTAAAATTGCATGTGTCTATTCATACAGGAGAGAAACCATACGCCTGCCCGATGTGTGACTACAAATGCATACAGAAAGGCTCCATGAAATTACATTCCCTAGTTCACACTGGTAATAAACCAATCTCGTGCTCGTTGTGTAAATATACTTGCGCGCAGAAAAGTTCTTTAAAAGTTCACATGCGAACTCATACTGGTGAGAGACCATTTTCTTGCTCAGAATGTAAATTCACTAGTTCAAAAAAGTGGGATTTGGTGAGACACGTTATAATTCACTCTGACAAGAAACCGTTTACATGCTCAAAGTGCAAATACTCATGCTCTCGAAAGAGTAACTTAAATACACATATGCTATCTCATATTCACGAGACGCCGTCATAAACAAAGAACCTGAACAAACGACAAGTTGATTAATGTAGTTAACTATGTAATTATTTTTCTTCTTGTAAATATATACCTATTTAAACTCCTATGTGACTTTAGCCATATTTTTTTATATTAAGTTGTTTACAAGCTAGAAAGAACACAACTCAACAACCCTTTTCATCTTGAATATGAAGAAGCTTTATGCAGTTTCAGATGATTATGATATGATATCTATATTTTTTCATTTACTCCATCTTTTTTCTTTAACAATTCTATTCATTTGTGTGGTGAACTTACTCTATTTTACTGATTTTTTTCTTTCTATTTATATATACTAAGTATAGTTTGTGGTTTTTCAATATTATATTTATTTTAATAGACCATCAAACTAAACCAATTTTTTTATGATCTCTAAGATTTTTTCAAAGTTTTGTATTGTTGAAATTACTTCGCCCGTGATGTCACGAGTTCAAGTCGGTGAGTTTTCCTAACATTTAAAAGGAGAACCCCGCATCTGTCGAAATACGCTAAACCTTGAAAAACATGACCACCCGGAAACCGATAAGCTGTCATAACGCCATAATTTATTGTTCACCTGAATCTGTGACGTTTCACAGTAGTTCATTTTTATTAAAACCATTTTTTTATTTTTTCACAAATGTTCGAGAAACTTCGCCGCGCAATCAAATGCTCCAATTTTTACCGAGTTTAAGAAAACAGTTTTCAAATTTAATTTGCCGAAGCACTGAACTTCCTAATTTAATTAATATTTAATGTTTTTTATGCAAACGAAACCAATAAAATAAATTTAATTAAAATTCAATCGCTACTTATTAAAAAACCGACTGCTCGAGATGTTTATTATTTAGGTGAGTGAATAAATTGTTTTCCTGCATTTCTGAAAATCACTGAATTTGTTGTTTCTTTTTTATGTATTTGGGTACCTACGTTATTACTAATGAAATCTATTGTTATTTAACGCGAGGTTCGAAACTCTACCACAACTTGATTCCTGATTTCCAGCACAGTTTATTTACATATCTAGGTACCTAGGTAGGTACATTGCAGCAGAGAAGGAAAGTAAATTCGATAAATGAATATGGAATTCTTGACATTAAGGGATTTACCTAAACAGACAGTTGAATAAAAACACGTTTGCTTTCATGATCTATAGTTTTATTGTGTTGTTATGTGCGGCCGGGTTTAGGTTGGGTTTGGTGAGGTTACGTTAGGTTAGCTTAGGCTAGGTTTTTTTTTTTTTTTTTTTTTTATTGTAGTTGCAAATTATTTGTACCTTGCTTTTGTTATGTGCAAGGTTTTGCTTAGGCTAGGTTAAGTTAAGTCAAGTTAAGTCAAATCAAGTTAGCATGGAATGTCCGGCACGGGATCATGACAGCAGCCGCCAGAGACGGGGGCGCATTTATTTTTCCCCTTCAGCAACTTGGCGAGACCCTCTCCCGCCGCCTTTAGCAGAAGCAACTTGCCGATTATCGGGCTGGCATTGATCATCTGAAATTAACGAAAAGCGTATTCAATATATTATATCTGTGGATGTTTATTTATTATTACACGCGAGTATTATGTAAAAGGTACTCTTTAAACCGAAGAACAGGCTCTGTCCGGGACAGTTTTATGATTTATTTTGTTGGCAGAGAGGATCGTGACATTTTATCAGACATAGGATGTGTAGTAAGTTCTCGGTGTTTGACTATCATACCGCACAAATGGTTTCGGGACATGGGGAGTCTAAACTAAAGACGAGCTTCATAAGCTCGGACTTGCCCGTCTCGAGCTGCGCTCGCGGGGATGACCATCAATCGGCCGAACACATTTTGTGGCACGGTGTGCTATTGAATGATGCCAAAGATATGTTCAGACCATAAGGAAACACCTACTTATTTCATGTTTTGTAATTATGTCGTTTGTTTAGGCGAATTTAATTTCAACTGGCGCGTCTTGGCGCCGCCCATTCGCCTTACAATAAAACTAATTGTTCTCCTATATAAAAGGGGAACGCATCGAAATCAGAATCAGAATTAAGAGACAGTGAAAAAGTTAGTCAGACCCAATCTGTAGTCTGCGGTTAGACCAGCGGAGTGACTCCACTGGCGCCGCTAGTCACCGGCGCGCGGCGGAGAAAAGAAAGGCGATGAAAATAAACAATATTATCCGAGTGTCGTGAGACTTTAGAAATATAATATTTAATGTAAATAAAGAAATTCAATTCGTAGATATTACACTACTCACAAATTACTGACATTGGTCATAAAAACAATAAATTACACACCTAAATAAAAATGTATAGATGATTGGATGAATACAAATTTAAATATAATGTATAACAATAATTTTTTTCCGATAAATACGGCAAAACATAAACAAGGATCATTGTTAAAATATCTGCTAAATAAAATTTATCAGAATGAAAAATTAATTTGATGATCATTTTCATACTCACAAACGATAATGTCTCTGGAAAATAGCATGTTTTATAAATTGTTTAAATTTGAGATAAATACAATCCATTTTACAAAAGAACAAAATTGACATCGGGTTTGAAATTGCGGGTTTATTCCAGCGCCTTGCCACGTCGGACCCAGGTATGAACGTGGGATAAGTAACTACGGTGGCTATCACATCTTTATACCGAGTATAACTTTATGCGAGGTTAAATAATTTTTACTATATCATCCTTATTCTACCACTATGCCTAGGCACAATTTTATACTTGGTCTATAAATAAATTCTTACATCTCTCTTATCAATATTATTTTTATGGACACCGTATATAGCGCCGTTTTCGTAAGGTAATATTTTTAATGTATTTTTCGTAATCTATTTTTTGTATAATAGAAAGATAACTTAAACAGCGCATCCGAGATCATGATTAGCCAAAGCTTTTAGAACAAAAAATGCATTAAGTGTGTTTCTTTTAGAACAAATTCATTATATAAGTTAAATATGAGGCCCGATGGGCCAAATTAACTAGCGTGTAATAGTCAACGATGGCTCATTGTCATTATTTTAAAATGCAGATTATTCGCCGCTCAATGTTAATAGCTTACTAACCGAACTTTTTGTGCGGATATTGAATATATTATGTGTGTCTATACGGAACTCGATGACTACTCTCAGGTAAACATCTTAAGAGGTCCCGAGTTCGATTTCTGACAAGACGCGAGTGACCTTTATCGGTTTCGAAGGTGGTTCTACACTGCGGTATTTCATTGTTTCTGGCCGGGCACTTGCAGCATTAAACGATCACCTTAATTTCTTTCTAGCGAAAATCTTCCAGATACGCCGCAATTGTAATACCAATTCAGCGCCCTATGCACCTTTATACAAACGCAAAGCCCCGTGCAATTATCATTTTATTTATTTAACTTTCTTTTTGTACAACTTTATTTACACATTGCCAGATAGCAACTGCTTCCAACCGACAATGAAATATTTTTTAGTTTCAATTCGTAGGAATGAGGAAAAATATATTTTTTAAATGGAACTACTAATGTATTGCGTCTTCTTCTTCTTCCTGCCACTCGTCTCGTCTGCCGAACTCGTCGCCCGAGTAGCCCGAGTAGCCCGAGTAGCCCGCGGGGTCGTTCTCGGGCTGTATAATCTTCGATTCCGGGTGTCACTTTCGTCTGGGCCGTTTCTCTACAGGAGTTATCCAGGACTCCTCCGGTCCTCCTCCGGATAACTTCCGGGGAGATCCGCAGACGTCGCCTTATTTATCGTCTCTGTCTCTGTCTCTGTCTCGTGTGCCCGTACCATCTCCGCTGTCTCCCTTCCGGCTTACTGTTTATTTCAGTGACACCCGGGCTACCGCGAATGCGCGAATTTTATATACTAACGATACTCCTACAGACCACCCGAGCTTTTCCATTTCCGCTGTTTCAAGTTGCCGTGTATTCGTTAATATTCGTTGGCAGACTTTAATGCGAAAGATGAAATAAAAAAAAGAGAAAAAGGAGGAGGGAGTAGGCAGAGATGATAACAGTTTCTCCGGGTGCCATATGAGAACAAATTTGCCGCACTTCTTCGACACGGCGGCCGCGTAGTAATATTACGCGGATGAGCTCGCGAAGAAACGACCGCACGCGAAGTAAACAATGAAGGCAACTTACCGCGACTGAAGCCAGCAGTAGAACAAATACGACGTTGAAGAATTTCATGTTATTAGTTTAATCTTTGCTTCACCAGCCAAATTAACAATGACGAGAAAGATAGTAACAATAGAACGCATATTTCCTTTTATAGTTTTTAATTTGTTTTTCTTTCCATGTGTCCGATACCAGGGTTATCCAAAATTTGTCGCGTGTTAAATCTCCATTTTCATTACAACGTGGGTATGTTTATTCTTATAAATATATAGCTATAAAGTATTACATTTTAAACTTTTATCGTTTCAAATTTACATACAAAAAAAACATCGATAGAGAACTATATTTTTTTAATTTTATTTATTTATTCTTTCGCGATATATGAATGATTTTTTTTACATTGTAGATAATGGTACTTACTTCAATACGGTGTGAAACAGTATAGTTTTGAAACATGCCTTATTAAATATTATAAAATCATTACCACAAATACACATTAAACTTAATAAGATCATATTTATAAAACAAGAACACTCGGATACTTGTAACATGACACACCAGTAACATGACAGTATGACGGAACGACACGAGACATAGCCATAGACAAACGTGACAGTTGAACTTTTATACCTCTTATTCAGGAATAAAGCAATAATAAGCGATGGTTAAAATATACGTCAATAATTTTATTATTTTCGTCGACTTTTACTCGAGAAAAGGAAAATATGTTCAGTACGAGAAGATGTAATGTACCTAACTAATATTTTCTCCGACAATATCCGGCAATACGCAAAAAATAGAGATTTTTTTTTTGTTTTTTTCCCAAATCGTAAAAAAAGACATAATCAAAACATTATTTTTTACAAAACTCGTCTTTTGTATATTTTGTAAAATGATCGCAAAATGTGTATAATACTGAAAAAATATTTACCATAATAATAACAATCTCGGACAATTCAAATTAAATTAAATCCGTAATTAAGTTTGTAAAATAAAATTCGCATTTTTGAAATTCATTTCCGGATGTGACAAGATGTGATCGGTCACATTTTTTTTTTATCAGTTTGACCACCACAATGACATAATATATTCCTTTACGTGTGTGTGTTCGCTTTTGTCGAACGGACTGTATAAGTCCGCGAAGAAATCAATTATTCTAACTAGCATCGAACAGTTGGCTACGTGCTAGGAAATTCGGGCCTTCGGGCCTCGCTTTATCGGCTCTGCGGGCTCTGCGGGCTCTGCGGGCTCTCGGCTCAGTTGATCGCTGCTTATTGGCTGATTAATTAAGATCTCGGGGACTGTGAAATTTCACCTGTCGGGGAAATGAAATTAATAGACAAACAAAATAGTTTTGCTGCATCTGATGTTTTGTATTTCCGAATAATGAAGGAAAAGCTAGACTTAACGCTCTACCACAACTTGGTTCCCATTTTCTAGTGGCGAGCATAGCCCCTAAAATAGAATTATTTGTGTAAATCGTAAGAACATAAATTTTTCTTTTTAAAAAAAATATCGAAAAGATTAATCCGTCACTCAGAATAATGCTACAAAAACCAAATAAAATTTATATTTATAATAAATTAAACTCGATGGTGTAGTGGTTAAGACCAATGACTCACGCACGGTAGGTTCCGGGTTCGATTACCGGTGAGGACACAAAAACTAAATGCGATTTTTCTCAAACCTGAGTGTACTGTGCCGTAAATCAAAGTGCAAAAAAATCCATCGATCTACTGAATTTCATCGAAATTCTACTGATTTTAAAACATTTCCATTTGTTCGATATATTTTTAAAACTAATTATTCGTCACCAAAATAAACAATCCACTTATAAATAAATAAATAAATTGAATCGGGTTGTGGTCTTCTGGCTAGTGTCTCATACTCACGGACCAAAGGTCCGTGGTTCGAATCCTACTCTACACCAATTTGATTCCCATTTTCTAATAGCGAGTTATTTGCAACTCGTTGAAAATGGCCCTCAAAATGAAATATTTGGGTAAATCATAAAAAAACGTAAATATTTCTTTTTTCATAATAAAAAAAATAAAACAACTTTGTTTTTAACCACTAATTTGTATTTTTCACCGACCGGTTTCAAAGCAAACAAGCTTCTTCTTCAAGATTTACGTAACTTATGAATTGATTCCTTTTTATTTTATTTCTGTCATGTTCACTAAATACTACACGTGGATAAGCAATAAAATAAAAAGGAATCAACTCATTTGTTACGTAAACCTTGAAGAAGAAGCTCGTTTGCTTTGAAACCGGTCGGTGAAAAATAAAAATTAGTGGTTAAAAACAAAGTTGTTTTATTTATGTTATTATAATGAATAACCACAAAGTTAGTGCTTCAAATATAAACTTTATATTTCTTTTTTCTTTTAAAAAAATAAATAAACCAAACTACTCACTTTTTTCTGTTTGCTCAGAAAGCTACCTTTTCTGCCATCTGTTTATTTTTTATATAATAATTATTTTATTTTTTAATATAACACCACAACAGGTCGGGAGGCCCAATAACAATGGTAAATTGCAGCACAGAATACCGAGGCTTGAGAAAAATCACATTTAGAATTTCTGTATTCTCACCAGGAATCAACAAACCCGGAACCGTCCGTGCGTTAGTAGAGCGTCGTAACCACTACACCACGGAGGCTACCTATTGTGTTATTTATATTATAATTTATAAAACTGGCCCTGAAAAACTTGTATAACTTAAAAATATTTGACGTTTACAATTGATGAATTAGAATTATGTTAATTCTTTTTTTTAATAAAATGAAATGTCACATTTTTAACGTAAGTATTTTTTGTGATCTCTCATTTAGAATAAATAATTAAAACATACATTGTTTAGCACTTAAAAAGTGACTATTATTAACCACAGTTCACAGAAAACAATCAAAATAACAGAAAGTAAACTTCGATTTCTTCGAAAATCTAAAACTATCTGACGTTTACCTCTAACAAGTCCGGTAATAAGAGAGGACGCACGTGTATTCCCTTTACAAAACGACGTATGTCTTCTACTATCAATTGCATGTTTTATATTATACCGAACAACGAAAGAACATAGGGTGGATTGGATAATCATTATTTTTTAAATTAATTCATTTATCAATAGGCAGGTAAAAACATGAAACAGTACTCCGGTACTACAGACGCAATCAGTCATTTTTAGAATAATAATATATAAGATTATGCAAAGAATAATACAATTTATGTTTTTAAAAAACCTTTTCAGTTAGAACAGCTGCATTTTTTAAAAACATTTTACTGTTGGTCGATTAACGTTAACACCCAATTTTATATTAAGCGTTTATTTATTTTTCGAAGATTCGATCAAAACTTTGATTCATAATCTATTTAATTATTTCATTTAAAAGGTTGATTTAAATAGGTTAGGTTAGAATACGGAGCGCTGCCTTTTTTAAAATTTGTGGCGTATCCGAAAAACCGTAATAAAAATTATGATTTAGACGCTACTCAGGAATGACTGTGAAATTCATGGCGTAGCCGAGATACTATAATAAAAACGATAATGTTTTTGTTGAGTAACGTTAGCAGGCGCTACTCAGGGGTGACTTTACGATATTATAAAATTGAACAGTGTAGGTAGCCGCCTTATTACACTATTTTGTTTGTATGCATAATTTTCAACGTGTTCAAGCGTATAATTGCAACAATAATATAACAACATATTCTAGTAATTCTGTACTAAATCGACTACATGCGCGGGGCAATAAACATTTGGATTCAAGAGACGTATTTTTATAAAATTACCAGCTTCTAAATAATTAGGTAGGGGAGGGCGGGATTGAAAGTGCCGGGGGTTAGTTGTGCCGATCGGAATATCTCGAAGCCGGATAGAGTTAGCAACGATTTCAAACTACCTGACAATATATCCCGTGGTTGTGCTTTTACGGCAACTGCGAGTATTTGAGTTGCACCCTCACGGGTAGTGAGTGTAGTGAGTGTAGTGAGACGGAAAAATCGTTTGTGCTTTAGGTGGGCTAGTGTTACGTGTGTAAATATTTTCATCTTTATACTTTTTTGTTTGTTTTTTACATTATTAAAGCTATCGATCTTAAAGTTTTACTTAAATGATGGCAATTTATTTTGAAATCTAATATAATACTAAAATAAATGGTTTCTACAACTGGTTTTGAAGGATTCCATTGAAAGCGTACGACCTTGTAACGGGGTTGAAAATGCCTTTCGTTCATCCAAAGAAAATTGCGCTTGATGAAGAGCAAGTCAAAAAATTAAAAAACAAAGGCCATCGCCGACTGTTGTATGCTTCGGAATTCGGACCTTCGGGCCTCGATTTATCAGCCCTGCGGGCCTCAGTTAATTGAGTATTTGGACCGATTTAACATTGTTTCTTTAGGTATAACGTATGACCAATGTAATCTTTTTTTAAAATCATAAATGTTTAAATACGTCTAATGAAAGTATGGAAAAGTAGCATTTTGTTATAATTGTTGTTTACCCAGTTTAAGTTAGGAAAACACTCAAATTTCGCTGTATAGATCTGACAGATCCAGTGCGACTGTTCACGGGCGCGTTATTAGGGCGCGCCCATCGGAGTGTTGAAAAACGACAATAAATTTTACTCAACACAGAAAAAAAACGAAACGTAGAACTTTAATTTTAACGGGTTTTTTTGGCAATTTTCTCGAAATCGGCACTTTCACCCCCTACTTGTAAAACATTGCTCTGTAGATTCATTCTTAGTGAGCAGTGAGCGGTGAGCGGTGAGCAGTGAGAACTGAAAATGTCGTCACTTACGGAATAGAATATTTTCTATCGTTCCTGCATTGCTGATTCTGTATTGTAACCATATTATTTTGTTATTTTTGGGTCTAATTGATAATTTTTTTTAAATGATAATTTTGCTCTTTCTTTTGAGACATTTTGTAATTTTAGTTTTATACAGTACTTTGTAAATTTAAATGTTGTGTATTATCTAGTTTAGGGCTATTTAATTTGTAGAATTTACTACATTCATAAAATACCAATATGTATTATGAAAAATAATATATGTACGTTTGTAGAAGGTACTTGTTCTGTTATATTATATATATTTTCATACGTTTCTATCGTTATTTTTTTCTTATTATTTGCGAGTCCGAGCCACTAGCCAGCCGCGGGACCACAACCCGATTCTATATTCATATTTTGTTTTCTAGATCATGTTTGTAACGTTCTATAATATCTTTTAAAGTGTATTCCATGTTTATTTATTGCCAAAAAAATAATAAAATATATAGTATCCCCAACTCTACGAGGCCGAGAGCCCCGTGTTGAGTCGGGATACAAAAAACGGATTAAGGTGAATGTCTGAGCGCGTGTGTTCGGTGACTACGCTGCAGTGCGGAGGACAATTATAAAGATTTTTATGTTCGTGTTATTGTCGCGGTTCGATTGTAAATACGTGCGTATCGTCTTTCTGCGAGGAGAGTTCAGCGTGTTTAAGAGTTAAGAGGGATTCACGTATTGGTTTGCGATTTCAAAAGGCGTGAAACAGGGATGTGTGATGTCATTGTGGTTGTTCAATCTATACATGGACAGCAGTATGAAGGAGATATAATGTATGGATATTATTCATTTTATGCTGATGACGCAGTTCTGTTAGCAAGCAGCAAGGAGCATTTGCAACAAATAGTCTCTTGAATGTATGATGTATGCCTGGAGAGCGAATTGGCGATGAACGAAAGTAAGTCAAAAGTGATGGTATTTAAAAGGGGAAGTGAGGTTACTGACTGCATAATAAATGTTAACAACGAATGTCACCGACAAGTAGAAAAATTTGTGTATCTAGGAAGTATGTTTTAAAGAGATGGAAGAGTAGAAAAAAATGTTGAAAGGAGAATGAATGCGGGCAAAAAATGAACGGCGTACAACGAACAGTAATAGCTAATAAAAATATATCAATCAAATCTAAACGGGCAGTCACAACGGAGTTTTAGTCCAGACACTTATGTATGGAAATGAATCATGGAACTGGTCGAGGAAGGATGAAAGCCGAGTGAACGCGGTTGAAATGCGATCTCTTCGACGAATGTATGGGAAATCAATGTATGACATGGTAAGGAATGAAGAAATCAGGCGAGAGTGTAAATCTGAGTCAAGTATAACTGATAAGATTAAGAAAGGGTCTCCGAGATAATTTGGTCATGTAGAACGAACGGATGACGAAAGAATGGTAAAACAAGTAAATATGGCGAAAATGAACGGTAACGTGAGACGAAGACGACCGAGGAAGACGTGGCATGATCAGATAAACCGAAATCTTAAGTCTGGTCATGTCACAAGCAGACAGAACCGAAGGGCAAGATGTTTGAATGTGGAAGAAGCTAGGAATAATCGTGTATGGCGGTCCATTCTCTTTGTGGCGTGATGGCGTGATGGCAGTAGTAGTAGTAGATTGTAAATAAATATCAATGAATAGCGAATATGCGAAACTGGAGAAAGGCACCAGTCTAGGCATAACGAACAGTTTCGGGACTCGGGACTAGGGACTCGGGACAGACTGACTTCGGATCTATGTAAAGTAAAGAATGGAATAATATTATATTCCGCTATTGCAGAGTAGTGGCGCACCCTTGCTCTCGCCGACATGACACATGACACACCGAACGGAACCCGACCGGGCTATTGGAATGATGGTTTAGTTTAGATGATTCGCTCATGCCGCTGTTGGAACAGTTGTTTCGTCAGTTTGAACAAGTGGATTATTGTTAGTACGCAATTTCACTTTACATTGGAACTATTGGCAAACGACATTCAAATCATTATTATCCCAAACAATGGCATTTGCCGAATGAACAATGAACAATGATGTATATGAATATTTCACTTCTCGCCCCTATCCTCGTATCGCGTGTCATATTGAAAGTAAAATTAATCAAACTATCGCGACGGAGACGAATAAAATGAATTCTTTACAATAGGTACGATTATTTACGATTCTCGAGACACAATTCCCGACTCCGCGACTCCGCGGCTCCGGGGCTTATGACCTGTCTATGTCCGGTTTATTATTATCGGTGTTACGAAAGTTCATAATTCTACCGCAAAGCGGCTAACCGATTGTCGCAACTAGTACTCGCGAGTGCGAAGCTGGCAAACGAAAAAGACACGAAAGATCTCGAAGAGGTAAACGCAAACTGAAAGTGACTCGTCTATTGCCAGCAATGTCCAAAATATGTTTTTATGCGCCAACATTTCTTTCCTAAAAAAATAATATCTCTAGTCGAAGATTTTTTTCTCCTCTGCCGAGGATTTATTTATTTATTTATTTATTAACGGACATTGTCCATGTATACAATTTATAAGGTTTAAATATTACAATAAAAGAGCAGTTTAAAACATTAAAAGAAAAAAGAAAGAAGCATTGACAAACATAAGGGACATCGAGACAAGATCTGGACTATTTATTTAGTGCTCGTTTAAATCGTTGTAAACTTAAACCAAAAAAGTCCAGATCCTGTCTTGAGTTAACAATACGACAAAGGCGGGTCATTGGAGAATTTAGGCCATAGTTTGTTCTATGCTGATCGATGAACAGTACTTCATTGTTTCTCAATCTACGAGTCGGAATATTGAATTTTACTTGTCCCAGTAATGATGGAACATCGATTATACCATTTAGTATGCCGAACATATATATGGAGTCAATATTAGTTCTACGTTTTTGTAGACTAGAAATATTTAACATTGACTCTATTTCAGCATAAGAATAATTATCTCTCTCTAGTCCAAGCATCCACGCTATTTTTCGAAGCAAGCGATGTTGGACTGATTCAATGTGATTTATGCGATTGACATAGAATGGAGACCAGACCACTGAGGCATATTCAAGAAGAGGGCGAACAGTTGAGCAATAAAGAGTTTTGATTGTACGGACATTAGTAAAATCAGAGGATATTCTGTTAATGAAGCCAAGTAATTTCAGTGATTTATTTACTGTATTATCTATATGCTCGTTGTATGTCAGTTTATAGTCCAAAACAACTCCTAAATCTCTGATGGACTTGACTTCATCAATTTTGGAGTTTTCTAATAGGTACTCGAAGGAAATTGGTTGTTTTGTTCTATGAAATGACATTATTTTGAATTTTTAATTATTTAGTTCTAATTTATTGACTTTACACCATCGGTTAAAAGAATTAATGTCTGATTGAAGAAGAAAGCAGTAAAGTTTGAATTATTTTGAGAATTTTGTTGTCGTCCGCGAAGAGCCAAAAACGAGAGTAAGAGAATGATTTAGCAACATCATTAATTAACAAATTGAAAAGCAGGGGTGCCAAATGAGCACCCTGAGGTACACCCGATGTAACATCAATACTGGTTGATAAACAGTTATTTATCCGAACATTTTGTGTCCTACTAGTTAGATACGATTTAATAAATGATAGTAATGGATCTCTTATTCCCAAGGCATGTAATTTATACATGAGAATTTTATGATCTACTTTGTCAAATGCCTTAGAAAAATCTGTATAAAGAACATCAATCTGCTTTCGAGTGCTTTGACAATAACCTGGGTATAATCTACCAGGTTAGAGGTGGTTGATCTGGCAGACCTAAATCCATGCTGTTCATCGATCAGTATATTCTTAAACATGGGCGTGATTTTGCTAGCAATTATAGCTTCAAACATTTTAGGGATACAAGATAATGTTGAAATAGGCCTATAATTGCTAACATTAGATTTATCGCCTGATTTAAAAATAGGCCTTATATAACTTATCTTCCATAAGGATGGAAACTCACCAGATGACAGAGAGAGATTAAACATGAATGAAATTGGTTTAGAGAGAGTGTAGCTACAATTTTTTAATAATAAATCTGGAATACCATCAGGCCTAGTGGTCTTTTTACTAGTTAATTTGTTCATAGAACGGAAAACATCATTATTAGAAATTGTGCAACTGTTTAAATTTATAGTATTTGAATATTGTAAAGGGATAGCGCAGCATGAGGAATTATTATTTGCAAAAACGGATGAAAAATGAGTTGCAAAAAGATTTGCAATGTCGGCACCATTAGTTGCTCGTCCGTCATTGAGGAACATAATTGACGGTATATGGTGATCGCTACGCTTATCCGAAACAAATCTCCAAAACTTTTTCGGGTCATCGTTTATCATCTGCTCAGTATTGCTAATAAAGACACTGTAACAGATTCTTGTCTCTGCTTTTACCATTTCTCTCAATTGGGAAAATATTTGGTAATTTATTAGGTTGCCAGTTGATTTATATAATTTGTGATTTCTTTTTTTTTCAAATATTAAGTTTTTTAAATACGGACTGAACCATTTTGGAAACTTTGGTCGGATAAAGTTAGCTTTGGGGATGAACATATTTATTGCTTCATTCAAACATTGGTTAAAGTTAATTACAGCCTCATTAATATCAGTATAAGAAAAAATAGTGCTCCAGTCATAGGACACGAAATATAAGTTTAACCCATCATAATCACCTTTATCAAACTTGTAATGCGCATTATCGTTAGGCTTAAGTGAGTCAATATTAAAGGCATGCGTAACATTTAAATCAAGTGGTGGGTGATACTTGTCGATGGGCAACAAAGGATCAATAGATTCTAATACAGAAATGTTAGGTATAGTACTGAAAATCAAATCTAGACAGTATCCTGAACAATTTTTTACGAAATTTAATTGATACATGTTCATGTAAGCAAATGAATTTACTACCACCGCTGTTTGAGGGGTATTGGGGCTTTGTGTTTTAACTCCACTTCCATCATTAATCCAAGATACTTTAGGCAAATTGTAATCTCCACATATCAGCACAGAAGCTGCATCAGTGGAAACTCGCTCTACCAATTATGTGTGGGCCTTGTAAGTATCAATAGACGAAGAAGGTGGAATATAAACACAACCAATAATCATTTTTTTGGAACCAACTGAAACACATAATATAATTTGATCTGCAATATTGCTAGAAGACTCAACGGTGTAACAAGAATACAAGTATGAGGATCCTAAGAACAGTGAACGAAATCTCACTAAACAGCACTGTCGATGTGTTCCTACAGCAAAGGCGAGCGTTCGAGAAGCTAGCGGTGTTGTCACTTCTGATTCGCGATGACACACTCGCTATGTCCGCCTAGATTATGCCATAATTATACCTTTGTAAATTTAAAATTATTTAGATTAAGTGTTACTTCATAATAAATATTAAATAATGCATATCTGTTAGGGCTTTATAATCCTGTTGATTGGCTTAAAAAAAAAGATTAAATAGTTTACTTGAAATCCCTTATTGTAAATCCAGACTCGGGCAAAGATACTCATTTTTATAGCTTCAAAACAGTTCAATTAAATCATTTCATATAGACAGTATGATAGATATGAATTATTTGAATATATTTCGATTAAAATATTGTTGAAATTATGGATAAAAAAAGGGATTTAAATACCCTAATAATAGTAAACTATAATTTTCTCATATTCAATGAAAAAAAAATTGTGTTCATGGAACTGATATTAATCAGCACTCATTTTTCAACTTATTGAAATCTATTGTATTCTTCCAGTAGCCTTTATTTCAATTAAAAATAAAATGTATTTCCACACATAGGCCATGCCTTTGTGATTTTTTTTTTTGTATTTGTAACTAATGTATACCTATTGTAAAATGCTAATAATCAATAGAAAATAGGGCTCCGGCAGTCATGAGACTGAAGGGGGTGAACATATATATCATATCTGACGACTGTCTCAGGTGGAATGGCAGAGCAAGCTAGCGGGGAATGGGATAGCACGAGACACTTTCAGGGAGTGGATTCTTTTACTTTGATGAGGGACGGCTTCTTTTCCTGTATTCCTCGTGGTGTAAGGGACTATCTTCTTATTGAAAACCAGTTTACTATACAATATACAATTTATTGCAATAATGGGCATTTGATAAATATACTCGTACAAGGCAGAACAATTAGACGGGAATGAGCATTAGGTAAGTAAAGTTTACATCGACGGCTCTTTGCCCAAACAGTACAAATCATGACTGACAGAGAATGGATTAAATCAGCCGGGGCTGTGATTACCTGGTAAATGATTCTACACGAAGCGAAATAAAGATGGAAATTATCGTAGAGCTTATCTGTTACGACGGAGGCGGGGGCGTGGTGGAACATCGAGGGGGCCACCTGCTACACGCGGCCCGGGCGGAGGTCGCCGGTGGCGTCACCGGAGCTGGCGAGGGGTCCACGCGCGAGCTGCCGATGGCTAGGCGCGCTCGGGGCCCAGCGGCGAGGTGCGGAGCCAGGTCGAGCGAGCTGCTCGAGATGGTCGGAAAGCGTGCGCGGTCTACCGCACGCTAACGGCGTTTTGAACCGTAAGCGGCCGTTGCAAACGTGCGCGGGCCGTTGGATCGCAACTGGTCCTCTGAAATCGGAGGTCCCAACGTGTGCGTGGTCATCCTGACGGAGAGCAGCCTAACCAAACGTAGCGTGCTATGGCTAAACGTGGCGGGGGCTATCCAAACGTATGCAGGATCATCCTGATGCAGTACGACCTAACCGTGACGTAATGTGGCCTGGCCAGAAGCGTGGTCTAGTCCTGACGCCCTACAATTTACCAATATATTAGTATAATCGTTAACCGGAAGGCTTTTAAATTGAATTACGAGCGACGTACTACGTACCTGACTTCAGAAAACAGAATATTCACTAATATTTACTGGTCGGGTGGCTATGCGATACAAAGCTGGAAACTTCGCTGGTCTATTAGATTTAAGTCTAATTGGGTAAAATATAAAACTTTGTAACTGTACTGTATGTTTCCTAAATAAAAGAAAAAAATAAATAAAAATATAGCTGCGGCCCGGTATTACTTCGTCCATTTTTGAGTGGAGGGGATGGCGTGTTCGCGCCTCGAAGCCGGTTCCCTCACTGCACAGACGCCACAGACTGCAGATAGGTCTGACACAATATCTTTGTTCTCTGCTGGAGACAACTCTAGAACGGGGACTACCCGGCATATCGGAGGTATGTTCTGATTGGTTCTCGTGTCTATGGTCAGTCGTAGATAATTCAGATTTAAAAATCTTATTAGTTCTTTTTCCGTTGTTGGAAACGGGGTACGAAGTATATATTATAAAAGGTCTATTTGTTCAGGATTACTTTCTGACAATACAAAAAAGAAATTATAATAAACAAAATAAAATAAAAAAGACAAGAACAAGATGAGAATATGGATCACAGCGGATGTGTTTTTAAAAGAGGCCCCGAAGATGAATTCAATCGATAAGATATTTATTATTAGTTATTAAATTTACCTTCCAGTCTTAATCTAAAAATACCTCCGTACTGATTCGTATTATTTATTTTAAATCTTAACACTCGTAAAATAGTAAGTCGCATTGTAGGGTGCACTCACCGGTGTTCGACCCGCGAGGCGCGGACTATCGTCAGGGGAGCCGCTAATTAAAACAAATAAAAAACACATTTACTTTTATTTTTTTATTTTTATAATTTTTATTTATTTATTTATCCAATATAAAATACAATACAAATACATAGTTAACAAAATGTCTATACAATAGGTAGGTACATTCAATATATATATATATATATATATTTTATGAATATAGCCACTCCACTGGCCCCAGGCACTATAATCTACAAGTAAATGGATGGGTAAGAATATTAATTAATCATGTCCAAGTTTCGTCAAATTTGAGTTTGATGATGCTATGACTAGATAAAACAGATTGACATCAACATATTACAACAGAGATGAAGAACATTTTAGAGAAAGTAATATGGAAATCTAAGCATCGACAGGGCTTATGGCTGGTTTAAGTGGCCACTTCGCACACTGTGTAACATTCACCATTCTGCCCATATTTGAACATCTGTATTTCTTCAATCCTTTCATCTGTTGATGTTTGTGAAGTTTAAGAGCTGAAATCTTTATGTATGCGGATGAGATTCAATGTTCTTCATCTCTGTTGTAATGCGTTAATATTAACAGCTCCCGGGGAGTTGAATCCAGTATTTGTCTAAAAAATTTGGACAAACTCAAAATATTGTCTATAAATCCACCCGGTCCATGGAGAAGTATAGAAAATGAAAAAAATAAAATTTTCACGCGTTGCCCAGTACGAGCATGCGGGTGAAATAATTAAATTAGACGAAGTTCTGGTTTTATTTCACAGACAAAACTGTATTCTTCATCCGCACGGATACAGTCGAATATATTATATTACCTCGGGTTTTATCGCGCCGTGTGGATTTTAAATGTCGTCCGAAATGGGCCATAAGGATCACATTGATAATATCGTGGAATGAAACGTTACGACGAAATACTATTCGGTATTGCTTCGCGGTATTATTACGGACGATATTACCCACTTCAGTTGCTACTCAACTACTGGCACATTTCAGACGTTCCGTAAAAATACATTTACAAATCGGGAGGAATGATTTTTTATAACTAGTGTTTTAGCCAATCAACAAGTTAAACACGATCGTGTTTAATGATACATCGTTAGTAAAATTAATTATCTGATAAAGGCGGGTGCAACGTCCACAGATCGATGATACACACGCCTTGAATTATTTTACTAAAAATGTAGAGCGTCGTCCGAAGAAAGCTACTGAGCATTTACAGTTTAGCAGGTAGGAAAAGAGGATGGACTGCCAAACACATTTTATTTTTATTTATTTATTTGGTTTACAAAAATAATATATGGAAATATTTATGTAAAAAATAGACACTAAATATTTTGCATAAACAAAAGACATAATTAAATAAAATTATCAACATGAGAAATTATACTTGAAATTGAATTATTATAAAAAATATTTCATTCATATAAAATACATCTCATATCCACCCATGTACATTATCTCTGTTTCAATCACGTCTGAAGAAACATCTTTCTTTTCCTTAATCTCTCCGCTTTTCCTTTTTAAAAATACATTTATTTATTTTCAAATACATTTATTTCTATTTTTATATATCTTTAGCTTTTTAATCTTTATTTTCTATTGAATATGTTCCGTAACTTGAATTATAAAAATAAAACTTTTATTTTATCGGTCGGTTGGAAGAAATTGCCATTTGGCAATAAGCCCGCTAATGTACAAATAACATTTTGAACAAAAAGTTAAATAAATAACCGTTAATAAAATAGACATTTCAATAAAATAATAGTGAAAAATTAATTCATCATAATCATTCCTATTCCGCACCTAATGGTGCATAGAGTACTGCATCGGTACACCAATCGCACCGCGTCTTGAGCATTTTTGTTACATGGAGGTAAGATTCCAGAATATTTATTCTAGAGTTAAAACACCATTTTTAAAATCAATATTTCATATAAACCATGCCGGGAATCGAACCCGAGACATCTTGCGCGGTAGGTGAACGCGCTGACCATTACACCACGAGGCTGACAAAAAATAATGAATAAATATAAAAATAATAAATAACCTAAAAAAACTAGCAATGTAACATTACGCGGCGGCCTCCGTGGTGTAGTGGTCAAGACGCTTGATTCACGCACAGAAGGTTCCGGGTTCGATTCCCGCTGAGAACACAAATATTAAAATGTGATTTTTCTCAAGCCTGGGTGCTCTGTGATGTAATTCACCACTGTAATTAGGCCTCCTGGCCTGTTGTGGTTCAAAAAAATAAATGTAAATAATGTAAAGTATTACCACGAAATTGAAATGAAATGATTGTAATATTTATAAATTTATATTTTATAAACGTAAACGGCAAATCTGCCTTTTACAAACATTTATAATATTAACATATTTGGTAAAATATATATATATATATTTTAAAACATGAATTACCTTATACCCAAGATTTATATAAAAAAAAATTAAACCAAAAATTTTACAAGATTTATATTTAAAAAATTAACCTAATAATTATACAGCATATTCAGTAGAAAATTTAAATAATAAAACATTCTACAGTAAAACAACAAGAAAATTATAAGTACTGTTTCACACAGCTAGGCAAAGTGAACAAAAAACTGTAAATATATATATTATGAAATGCATGAATAAATTAATATAATTACCATTCACCATCTTTGAAAAAGTTCAAAAGGTTTGTTCTATAGGAACAATACCCTACACTAAATATATCAGATACGTGGGAATAACTATTGCCGAGTCCATGAAGTCTCTTTAATACGGCATTACAAGTATACACTGTCCGTAAATTGTCGCTACAAAACGGTGGCACCTGTCTAGTCATTCTTCCAGGCACCCTGAAGTTGATGAGAGGTAATAGTTCAGGGCAATCCCATATTGAATTTACAATTTTGAATAAATTTAAAAGGTCTATAATATGAATATAACAACGCATATTCTTCCACAGTCACACATCTGGACACACTCGCACTCTCGCACTCCGGTTGCGTCTGCTGTTGACGTGTTGACAAGACCAGACTTGAGATTTTCGTTTATCTAATCATGTCACGTGGTCACGTGGTCACGTCTTTATTGGTTGTTCTCGTCCTACGTTATCATTCATTCTAGCCATATACATCTGTTTTACTACTTTTTCCTCTTCCATTTGTTCTACACGGCTAAACCACCTCGGTGACTCTTTCTCAATCTTGTCCAGTGTACCTGTCTTAGGGCCGCGATTATGAACGGCTGTCTTCGTCAGTATATACTGAGACGGTATAAACTCCTCTTTTCAAAATAGATGGTACAGAACTTCCATTCATAAGCATTTAGGGTGGCACGATCAGGTTAACGAAGTTATTCGTAAACTTTATAGCAGTTTGCACTCACTTAAAAGGTTACAGAATTACTTAGGGAGTGGTCAAGACGCTTGACTCACGCACGGGAGGTTCCGGGTTCGATTCCCGGTGAGAACACAAAAATTAAAATGTGATTTTTCTCAAGCCTGGGTGCTCTGTGATGTAATTCACCACTGTAATTAGGCCTCCTGGCCTGTTGTGGTGCAAAAAAATGTAAAATAGAAAAAAATATACGAAAGTCTGAGAAAATAAAATTTACTTAAAAATCTTCATACTTTTTTTTTGTAGGATCAATATTTTCCAAGATACCGTTTGAACATCAAATACATTTTATGAAAATAGCGGAATAGCGCTATTAGCACTAACTTTTTACTAATTATTTGATAGTTGACCTACCAAAAGTCATCATCATCATAAATAAATTAAATAGTAAAATAGTAAATAGTAAATAACGGTATTTTACCGCGACTTTTGGTAATATTACGCAATTTTACATCAATAGTGTTGTGGTGCATATTTCAGTAACTCTTTCCTACTTCTAAATTGAGTCTTGGCGGTTTATTTCTTTAAAAAAAACAAAATCACCGACACGTCAGTCTGGCAACCGCGGAGTTTTAAAGCCAAAAACCTGCGACCCAAAAAAAATTAACTCGAATTTTAAAATTAATCGTACGTGAAAATGAATTTACCGAAACGGACGTGTCGTGCGGATTTATACGATTCGTCTGGAATGAGACACTGAAATGAACCACGTGATACAAAGAACGCGGATCATTTCGGTAGTTGCAGTTTGCAGTTTGCAGTTTGCAGTAAAGTACACTCGCGCAGTGAACCAGAGGACGCCGACGGACAATAAAGCGGTGACAAAATGCAGCTGTTTACCATCTTGTTGGGTGGTTTGTTTTTTCAGACTATGACCGATTGCCTCCAGCAGACAGTTGAAGGTAAATTATATACCAATTTATTTGTTTATGCATGGCATATTATTTGTGTACTAAGTTTGTAAATTGATTAAAATTTACACACCAAATAATATCTTCTTCTTTCTCAGCCGTCTGTCCGCCGCTGGATACGGGCCTCGTCCAATATGTTCCATTCCCTGCGCATCTTTTCTGGGCCTTTCGGCTTTCCGCCGCGCCGCCTCCGTTCCAGAAATCCGGGTGTCCACCTCCTGTTTCCCCGTCTCGCGACTCGCAACAGCTCTTTGCCATTTTAATTTAGCGATACAGTCTGTCACATCGGCGTCTAATTTTTCAGATCGAATTTCGCATAACACTTTAAAAATAATTATTATAAATATATCCGACCTAAATTAATCTATTTTACTTTATTTAATACACGATTCAATTATAGAATAATTATATTTTTTTACGTCCCGACTTGTTCGAAAATTCCGCGTTAAGTCGGGACTCCTCTATGCAAAAATAGGCACATTTATTATTATTATTATTTATTAAATATACAAAATACAAAATTTTTTTTTTTCATTTTTCATTTTGCGCATTCGCCAAACGTAAAAGCCTGGACTCTTTTTTGTTAAGTTACAACCTGAATTGTTTATTTTAAATAAAGGTTACTGAATAAAATAAAAATAATAAAAAACGTGTAACTGGATGGCAGGCGCTACTGTTAAAAAAAACATTTTTTAATGGGGTCTATGTTTGAGTTTGTTCAAATGTTTGTAGAGAAAAGACTGGATTTCATCCCCTCGGGAATCATTAATATTAACAAATTACAACAGTGATATGGACGTTTAAACATAGGCAAAATGGTGAATGTTACACAGTGTGTAATGTGGTCACTCAAAACAGTCAATGACAGATTAAAGCTCTGTAAATGCCTAGACTTCTATATTCCCTTCTCAACAATGACTAATCAACAAAGGCTAACCTTTCTTTTACAACAAATTTTTCAAAAATTCTTCAGAATTCTGCATAATTTGCACTAAAAATCACATATTATACTATATTATATTGAATTTTTCTTTATGCGCTCAATATTTTCAAAGTTGTATTCTATAGATACAGTTCTTCAAACGAATGTCTGTAAATTTCATTCGTTACACGATAAAAAAAACTTCAGTAAAGCCGCCGTAAACCCTTACTTTCTATATTTTTTGGGTGACCCGCGCAAGTCGGCTTCGATGCGAGGATTCAACTACCATTGCAGGAGCCATCTCCAGAATAAACCATGTGTTTTATAGAGAGAGAGAGAAAAAGTGTGAAAAGTGTGAAAATACCGTTAGATTTTTTTTTTGTCAGCAACAAGGACCCGAATTTGCGCCTTTCGCAAGGGTCGTTGAAGGTAATAAAAGTCTGTCCGCTCGGGCAATCGGGAGCCTATTGTTCTTGCCGAGAAGGTACCCCCAAGAACCGGCCACATGTCAATATTTGTGAAGCTCAGGACACTTTTAAAAACGCGAATAATAATAGTTTAAAATAATATTTATATTTTAAAATCCAAATCACTTTATTTACATAAACAACATATTTATATTTTACAATTTTTATGAAAATTATAACGGCGACCATCACGCCGTAAAAGTAGGTAGAGAGGATGGAACGCCACGTCACTCTATCTCAGCATATAGACTTCGCTTCTTCTAGCTTCATACCTATTCTCTTGCACGCTCGCCGATTATTCCGATTCTTATCATAAGTTAATTATAAGACTAGATTAATTTAATATTTAAGTTTAGTAGACTAAGTTTTAACAACACCATTTGGCGGGGAAGACGGAATTCGGCGGGAAAAGAAGACCGCCCCAACCGAAGCGTGCGCCCGCCAATCAGAGCGACGAGACCAACCGGGAAAGGGGACGTCTAAAAGATGATAAAAACCGTGACGCCCGCTTCCCGGACTCTCTTTCTACGGAACTCTCTTCGGCGGACCCACTAGCCGAACTCTCTTCTCTGGAACTCTTCATCTTCGGACTCTCTTCTCCTGCGTCTGTTGATCTCAAGGGTCACGGGCGGGTGCCTTGCCATCCCCGTGGCCCAGTCAGCAGCCCAGTCAGCAGCCCAGTCAGCAGCCCAGGAGAGAAGCCACCGAGCTGGCTAACCAGCCCTGAAGCCGCAGCCCCGACGCTGCCGCCTACGACGTAACCCGTGCGCTCACGTCGCCGCACCACGGTGATGCAGCCCTCGCGCCCACGCGCCCACGCGCCAACGCGCCCACGCGCCCACGCGCCCACGCGCCCACGCGCCCACGCGCCCACGCGCCCACGCCGCTGCGCTCATGACGAGCCGCCCACGTCGTGCGTCCCTCTACGCACCCGACGTCACTTCTCATGCCCCGCCATGGGACAGGAAGCCACGCCGCCGCTCATGACGAGCCGTCCTCGCGGCACACCTCACCGCAGCTGGACGCCGCCGTCCCAGCTACCCCTGTCGCCGCAGCCAGATGCTGCCCTCCCCCTACTATGCGCCACGCCGCCGCCCCCATCGCGTCCTGTGCACAAGCCGCACGCCAAGGACCCACGCCGCCTTCGCGTCACCACGCCGCGCGCCGCATCAGGACGTAAGGTTAATTTTAAGTTTATGGTTTAAGTAGGTTAAGTCTAATTCTAAGCTAGGTTAGATATTGTTTATAATTTATTTTAAATACATTTAATATCCACAATCTATCTTTATTCTTCTCTTACCCTCCACATTGACATAATTAAACTGAATGCAACTTTAATCTAATTGTTATTCTTTACGAATAACTGGCGCCCGACTAAACCAAACGTCTCTCACTCTCTTAATTATTTTTTTTTTTTAAATCTAATTTTTATTTAAAATTATATATTTTTTTGTTTTAATTACGTTTTCGAGGTTGTCAAGTGTTTATCTAATAGACTACTAACTTGTACCGTATCGCAGTCGGCAGTGGGCACATTCCGTGTCCTTTTTGTAGTGTGTTGTGCCGGGAACCATTTTGAGTTTAATTTTAGCCCGTCTTCTTTGTTTATGTTGTTTGTGTATTTTAATTACTTCTTTTATTATTCTTGCACTGTTATTTCTAGCTTTATCTAAAATGTTGGGTTCAAAGGCGAAAATATGTCCTGTGTCTATAAAACGTTCCGATATAGCTAATTTTTCGGGGTGCCCAAGTTTACAAGTGCCGAATCTTTTGCAAACTAGCTAATATTTCCTGTATGTATTTGTAAATATTTTGACAAATACTGCGCTGGTTTACAGGTCGGTGACCCTATCGCGCTTACTAAAGGTTAAGTAGCATATCCTTTTTGTGTATCTCCGGCAGGCTAATATATACTGCAATGGTAGCCGAAACGTCGGAACGAATCCAACTGACACGGGATCACCCGCAAAAGATACACATTGATAACAACAGCCGTGAAAATCTACGGATCTCTTTGATTCTCCTGAAAAATGGGCAGTTTATGACATTTGAAGTCTTTAAAACAAGTTCTTTAATTGGAAATTATATTTATGCATAATTTTCTTGCAGCAATTGTGTTAAGGGCATCAGAGTAAAATGTAATATATACACAACAGATTTTTTTATATATTTTTTTATATTTTCTTAAAGTTTTTGTGCATTACGTCAATTGTACGTTGGCAGGCTAGCAATAATGCCAAATGGCAATTTACTTCAACCAACCAACAAAATTAAAGTTGTTTAAATGATATATTTCCAAGTTACAAAACATATTCAATAGAAAATAAAAAGCCTGAAGAACAAAACTGGAAATAACTAAATATATATACAGGATGTTCATTAAACCCTGTCACATCCAAAACCACGATAGTCAGTATGAGCAAGAAGACATATTAGCACATTAAAATAGTTTTTTAGAACGAATAAAATTTTAATTAATAAAATATCAAAAAAAGTTAATGGTTGCTTACTTCTGAAGGGGAGAAACGATCATTTTGGTTTCGGATTTGACAGGGTTTAAAGAACATCCTGTATATATATATATATATATACAGGACATATGTATATATATATCTAAATAACCTTAAATCAATACTATTACTCAACGGGAAAGGGGAATAAAGAGGAAAGAGGAGGGAGATGTTTCTTCAGACGTGATTTAAACAGAGATACTGTAGCAACATCTTCGATAGTGAGTCACAGAGGAATCACGAATGGGCATTAAGACAGTGCTTTCAGAATTAAAATGAAGAGACAAACCGCAAACTCACAAGCGTCGAAATGTTTCACGGAAGTAAATAGGTTTGTGTGTGTGTTTCAGATTGTGGCGAGATACGGAAAATCGTCGATACAATCAATCGCCTGAGATCTCAAAAAACAAATAAACTGAATTTATATAGAGTGGTGAGTACCATCCCCACATTGGCTTATTATGAAAGTAAAGAATTACATATTTGGAAGTGTTTTTCTTGGTCTTCCCCGACTTCTGAAACCATTCATATTTGCACCGTCACCTTTTTAGCCGTTCTTTCGCCGTCCATTCGCACTCCGAACAGGATTCTCGATTGCGTCGATAATGCTCGTCTCAGCCTGGCACACTTCACTCTGCACACTGCACGGATCTCGACATTTACGCGCGTACACAGTATATTCAAACAGAGATTACGCATTTCGACACCATTAAACCTGCACTCTTCGATCATTGTTCTTCCGATTCCACACTTCAGCACCGGGACTCTATCATTTAACCGCTTATTTCGCCTTCTACCGCAAACATTTATTTCCCGGATACTCAAATTCTTCTTCCTGCTTCTCGATAACCCCACCGCGGTCACAATTATCTCACATTTTGTCACATTAGATAAATCAACATTCGTTGGCCGATCCTTTCCATCGGAAGACTCACTTTGTTACCGAGAATTGCGGGTTCATTTTGTTGCTATCAAAAATCACCTGTTTTTGAAATCAAATATTTCCTTTATTCATTTATTTTATTTTTATTATTAATTTCGATTCCAAGTTATTCCAAATATGGAATAACAAGATTTATGAACGATTCATGCAATAATAGTAATGTAAGAGTCCAATTAAAGTTTTTAAGTTCTAAATAAAACTTTTTGTAAATAAACAAATGAACGGAAAAAAAGAGGCCTTAGGGGGATGTTAAAGGATAAGGAAGATTAGGGTTGGGATAATTTAGGAAAAAAAGGGTATTCTTTTGAGGGGTTTACCCATAAAAATTCGTAAATCGAATGAAGACTAGAACATAACGTGAGAGTGGTTGTAATTTTTTTATTTATTAGGTTTTGTCTTCCTTTATATATTTAACCGTAAGTTTCTCTTTTCTGTTAAATAGCGCCATTAGGATTTTTCTGTTATTGCTTATTTAAATGTTGGTTGGAATTTTGTTAGTTTTGTTATAAATGTACATTATTTCACTTTATATTTTGTGTTATTCTTGTACTTATATTTTTGCTGTCTATTGTTTGTGCCCATATTGTTATTCAGTAAATTAATGTAACTCGTGTTGGGCCGATGTTATCGTGATTTAGCAGAAGGCCCTAATATAGGGGAAAAAAGTGATACGTAGTTAAATAGGGTAGTCCGAATAATTTATTTTTAAAAGTAAAAAGTTAGGAATGGAATATTAAAAAATAAAAAATAATCAACTTGTTACATTCCGCGCAGCTAGGATTAATGAAGGAGTTTTGAGCGAAGTTATCGTATGGTGTAGGATTGTAAAAAAAATGGAATTGTCTAATAGATCTGGTAGGGCACTTGAGATGTTTGCTTTCAAAGAGATGAGTACTTTCCTCGGTTGATCTGTTATCGGCTAGAGAGTGATTCCTGAGATGCTGAGTTCCAGCTGGACAGCTGTCCTTCCATCTCTCCGTGGTCTTCCGGGCAGGTTGCGACCAGCTGGGATTTCACGGGCCGCGACACGGGAGATCCCGGAGCCGTCCATTCTATCGAAGTGATCTCTCCAGAATCTTCTCCTAGTTCCGCTCCACCGTGTCGCTCAACATCTCGGACATCACACTTCTGTCTGATTTCTCGATTCCGGATTCTGCCCCTCTCTCTCTCTTCTCTCCTGTTGCCCTCGGTACTTTCATCTCTGACGTTCTGAGCAGATTTTCGGTTCTCACCGTATCTGCCCTCGTCTCTACTGCATACGTCATGATCGGTCTGATATACGTTTTTAATATACGCATCTCGCTTTCAATCCGCGAGTGTCTATTGCGCTATACGATATTCTTCAAGCACCCAGATATTAGTTTGTTCGAACGCCTAAATATTTACAAAACATGACATGTTCCACTGTCTCATCATTTATAGTCAGTTTGCATCTCTTAGGGTGCTTACATATATATAATATTTATGTTTTTTGATGATATTTCTTGATAAAACTCAAGATCAAAAAGTTAATGATTTTGATAAAATTATAAATAAAGTTTTACTGTTTTATTATTTTGACCGACGAGCGCTTTCGCGTAAGTAAGCATTTTCAAGACTGGTAAATAGTTTACAACGTTTACAGCTTTCAAACTAATTCTAACATATTTCGGAGATAAGGAAATCGGGGCAGAAAACGTCAACATTTACAATTAGTTTGCTAAACAGTTTATTTTTGGGAGTTTTTGGCGAAATACAAGAGTGGAAATACACTTTTTTTAAGTGATTGCAACACTTTGATTTCATGACGGAGAAGTTTTCATACCTATAAACAAATAGCGAAATATTTGAAGATACACACCCACTACCTACATAAAAAGTAAAACTAAACTGAAAAGTTTTATTGATAACTTTATTTATAACTTCATCAAAATCATTGGCTTAGATATTTTTAAACTTTTTGTTTTACTGACTGAGATACTGGAAATTATGCTAGATATGCTATGTTCTGTGTTAAAATAAGTACTTTCAATCATATCATTCAACATTTTGAATAGGAAGCACATGTGAGAATATAGAAATATTTCATCATTCAGTAAGAGAAGTCAGATTATGGCGAGATAAAGAGTCGTCGTACGAATCGAATGTTACACGAGCTTTACGATTGCGAGATTTCAAGAATTTGTTTTATATTAGATCTAAGTAATAACAACTGATCGTGCAGGTATTAGGCACATTGGGCACATTGGGCACATCGGGGGTTCTCTGGAACCCGACAGAACTGAATTCAAGATGGCTTCGAAAGTAGGCGTTATACAAAGTTTAAATTGAAGCTGTGGATTTTAACGATTCAGGGTTGCGTATGATAAAGCGCGAGTTTTTGTGAGTTTTGCCAACCGACGCCCGAATGTTTGATGAAAATGAGTTTTTCGTCTATAATCACGCCGAGATCTTTTAACTTCTTTATGAAACTGTAGCTCAATCACAAATATCTATCGACGTGCCAATAAGCGACGTGATAACAATTTCTCACCATTGTTGTTTATCGTATTCGCGATCACAATACAACGTCCGTGAACACCTAATATTAAATGTCAAAATATGGAAAATATTCCAAAACTGCTATTTCTATTTATTATTTATGATGCTATCCATCGCTTTTAGCCGGCGGCGGCAGTTGGCAAGCCAAATGTCAAGAAAGCAGTCGCCATAGTAATTGTAATTTAATTTTCACTTTTTTGTATTACCCAGATATTCTCCTTACTATTTTGCAAATGCAGTATACTGTATTATTTTTAAAGTAAACGCCGATTTTTCGCCAGTGAACTAAATTTATTTACTAGGAAAACAAAAAATAAACCGACACGAGGGTTGACTTAGAGATTACACACACGTTGACTTATGACTGCGATAACTTAAGCATTAGGATGGTTCGATTTCTAATTTTTTGGAAATTCAAAACGGCCTTATGCGGAAAAAATGTTCTGTAGCCTACAGATTAAGGGAAAAATAAACAATAAACTATATATTTACGATAACATTTGCCGCGGGACTTGGAATTACGTCTGCACTATGAACCAATATTTTATGCACAGGAGCCGGCATGCGATACCAAGAATAGAGACTTATGTATAATTTTCTAGTTTCAACACAAAGGTCGTTAAATTCAACGGTATTTATTTCAAAACCAGAAGACAATTTCCTTAAAAGAATATCGAAATTCTTAATGATTGTTACATTTACTCCTGTAATCTGAGCACTCTGTTCGGGGTTTCCAAAAAAAGGACGGGCAGTGTTTCCATCGTTTGAAGAACCAAATCCTGGTTCGTTACCTGATTTCATCGGTTTGCTGTTTAACGTTTGCTTTGTCTTCGTCGTCTCTAATCTGCCATGTTTTAACATAATAACGATAACCAATATGTATACAACATTCGGAACAACGACTCTACGCATGGAAAGTGGATAAACCAAATCCAAAATGTTCTTTGTTACTTTTAAAGTGCCCAGATTTATCGTGCATTAGCTTAGGAATAGCGCCACATATGTAACATTTTTGTGCAAATAGATTTTCAGTCAAGGCGTTGCAGACTTTTTCGTCGATCATAGACAACAAAAATTTATGCTTAATAGTAATCTAAGTATCTTTAAAATTACGTTTCAGCTCTTTAACTTCACAAACATCAACAGATGAAAGAATCTAAGGAATATAGATGTTCAAATATAGGCAGAATGGTGAATGTTACACAGTGTGTAAAGTGACCAATTAAACCAGCCATTGACAGGTCATAAGCCCTGTAGATGCCTAGACTTCTATATTACATTCTCTTAAATGTTCTTCATCTCTGTTGTAATATGTTAATATAAACAGCTCCTAAGGGAGTTGAATCCAGTCCTTGTCTACAAAAATTTGGACAAACTCAAAATATTGTTGAAATTACAAATAGTCGGAAATGAATGGTTTACTTCATCCAAAACTTTATTACTTTCGGATTTTGTAAACCCATTTGTTTATTTGGCAAATATAAATTTTATTGGGCGGAATTACGTGGTTCGTCTACGAAGGCCGTGGGTTTTGCCAAATGGTGTTGTTGCCGTCATAGTGAGAACCAACGAAAATACAAACAAAAACTCGTCGGTATTCTCCGTCTCCTCAAATCTCTGTTCGTACGTACTGTGGCCACATCCCCATTTACTTACAAGCGAGAAAGATGAATTAGGGGGTACACTATTAAAAACATCACGCTGTGCCTCTATTAAGCGCTCGATAGTTTTATCCAATAAACAGACTTTCGCGCGACCGCAGCACATTTTCGTACATTCGCGACAAATATACCTAAAATTTGTCATTTTTTTTAAACCTGGTATCATTTTAGCGCTGGCAACCCTTTACTGACGTGACGTGACATAAGTAGCCAATCAGAAACCAGAATAGCGCCTAGAAAGAACGGCACTTCTTAATTTCGCGAAATGAAATTTGTAGAATGAAAATTATAGCTGTGTCCTTATCTAACTAACGGTAGTCCCATAAAGCTGTCTCGAATGTTAGTGGCGGGGCGGTGTCGTCGTGATTACTCGCGATTCGCGAAAGTTCGCTGCGAGAGTATTTAAAGCGAGTTACGTTCTGCGGCAAGCATAGCAGTATGTATTTAGCAGTACAGTGAATAGTGACGGTTTGAAAATAGTAATCGGAAGGTGGAAACTTGGAAAGTGAAGTACTAAATAGTTTGATAGTGTGGTGAAGCGCTGAATGAAGAGAACTATAGACAGCTATTTTCGAGCCACACCGGCGGTGGCACCTACTAAAAAACAGAAAGAAGAATGTGAAGCTGGACCATCCGTTCATCATAATGAACCACACGTGCTCAATACAGATTCTGGGTCGTCTAGTCTGAAACCATCTGATAAAGGAGAACGGCACTATAATAAACAATGGGAACAGAAATACAGTTGGCTAGTTTACGATACCGAAAGTGGAGGTGCATTTTGTAAACTATGCCAAATTTTTATGAAAAATGAGCCAAAAGTTTTGCAGAAGACAGGTGGGGTGTTCACAACAGTTCCATTCAAATCATTCAAAAAGGCTTTAGGAAAGGACGGAAAATTACAGAAGCATGAGCATTCATCAGCTCATACTATAAGTGTAGAAATGGAAAATCTCAGAAGGCAGGCCATGAAAAAACCCATTCATACTCAAATTATTCAACAGAGTGAGAGTGAGAAAGAGTTGAATAGGAAGGGCTTAAAAATACTTTTGAGAGGTTTGTATTTTTTAATAAAGGAAGAAGTAGCTCACACTACCAAATACGAGAGTTTGATTGAAAGTATTCTTGACAAAATGAATGACGAATTTAAAGCATGGAGACATGCGCTAAGTGAGCGGTCTAATTATAGTAGTAAGGAAACAGCTTGTGAACTACTAGAATGTATAGGTGAAGTTTTAAGAGATGAGTTAAAGGAAACATTAAAAAACAAGAAGTTCTCCGTTTTAGCTGATGAAAGTACTTCTTTGAGAAACGAAATGGAGTTAAGTATGATGTTCAGAGTAATGGAAGATAAAACCCCTGTGGAAAAGTTCTTGGCAATTGTCAAAATCCCATATGGAAAAGCAGAAACTATTGCAAATGCTATTGACAAGGAACTCACTGCTCTTAACTTGGATTACAACAATATTATTGCTTTCGGATTTGATGGTGCTTCGAATATGGCTGGAAACGTTGGTGGTGTGAGAAGAAAACTATCAGAAAAAGCAAATAAAGAAGTTCTTTACATACACTGTAAAGCACATATATTGGCCCTTGCAGCAGCTTCCTGCAGAAATAAAAATAAAAAGGTTAAGAGGTTTTTTCATGTTTTAAAAGACATATACAAGCTGTTTAGCAAGTCCCCTAAAAAGAAAAATATTCTACATGAAATTCAAGCAGTGATTAACGATCTTATTCTTAAGATTCCAGAATGTATTGAAGTACGATGGTTATCCCACTACAGGATAGTAAATGCTGTTTTTAGGACCCTCAAGTAAATTATAATGGCTTGTGAACATATTCACAAAGAAGGCGCAGATCTTGCATCACTGGCAGGGGGCATTTTACTGGAAATAAGAAATGAGAGTTTCATCGTCACCTGTCACGTAATAAATGAACTTCTCAGTCCACTTTCTTACCTCAGCAATGCTTTGCAAAAGAAAGACTTGTGTCTCACCAAAGTTATTCCTCTAATTACCACCACACAATTACACTTGCAGGATATTACAAAGCAGTGCGAAGATAGCAATAGCCATCTGCAAATGAAAGTTCAGCTCGAAATTGTGAAATTAAAATCTGAAGTGCACCTGGTTGCTGATGAAAATGTAACTGAAACATTTAAAGGGATTAAGACGTATCGTGAAACCGTTATTAATGAAATAGAAGACAGATTCAATGACAAATCAATTGACATCATGACATTTTCAAGTAGTTTTGAGACCTTTCAATCATTAATAGCTTTACAAGACACAGAAGTAAGAAAGTTTTGTGACAAATTTCCTACGCTTAATGCGGAAAATGTGATAGCAGACCTTAAATCATTTAAATTTTACATCAAGTCAATGTTAGAAAGCGGAATGTACAAGGACACAGGTGAAAATCCAATCGCAAAAATCTTGGAAGCAGACTTAGGGTACTGCGAATTACAAAAACTTTGTGAAATCCTTCTTGTCATTCCCGTCACCACTGCCTCCGTAGAAAGATCGTTTAGTACAATGAACAGGATACTAAATAAGGCAAGAAACAGAATGCTACCTGAAACTTTGATGCATTGTATGATCATAAGCATCGAGGGACCAGAGACTCCAAAAGAAGAATTTCTAGAAAAAGTTGTTGATTTTTACGCAAGAAAAAAGCCACGAAGAATAAAAATTTTGTAAATAATAATTCTTCGTTGCTTTCTACAATTTTACTTTGACACCATCTTTTATTCATTAAAATATTAATAAAAATTGGAATTGATTTTAAAGATTATTTTGTTTCTTTTATTTACTCCGCCCGCGCCCCCCCAGATCTCTTAACCGCCCCCCTGGAGAATTTTGCCTGAAAGAAACACTGCCAATAAAGCTTACAATTTTATTTAAGCACGAGTCTCTGTCACCACTATATGCTCTTCAGGAGGATAACATCTTAATAATAAGATGAAAACACCTTCATGCACCACGTTCTAGTCTGTTTATATGTATGAGTTGTTGACTTAGAGTCTGTATAATATGCTAACGATTCTAGAAATATCTGTGGCACCAGGTGCTGGCTGTGAACCCTCACTAATCTTTCTTATGGCCTTAGCATCTTGTTTACGATCTGAAGAACGCGCTGCTATTTCTGCGGCGGTCATTAGTTCACTGGCACTCCGCGCTCGGGTGAGGTCATCCACTCGACGTTTCTTGGCCCTAAACGAGGAATCTTCAAAAAATTTTGGAGGTCTACCCGCAGCATTAGATGTGTATGGTTGTGGTTGAGCCGCACACACTAAAAATGGTACGCCTTCAGCATCTAACCAACTTGCATATCTCGGACTTTCCGGCAGCCGTCCATTTTTGAGAATTTTTCCTGATTTGCTGAATAATTTTAAAATAATTTTTCTCCGCGAATCATCTGTGATATCAATTAGATCAAATTTTTGATAAAAATAATCGTAAAGATGAGAACCTTTTCGTTTTTTGATCATTTTATCCATTCTTCTAAAAGCTCATTTTTTACTAAAAAGAAAAACTCGAGCTATTGATCTTAAATTTAAATTAAAAAATATTTTGTTGTAGGTACTGTACAGTATTTTTCCATAGTAAATGAAGGTATATTTATTTATTCAGCAATCTAAACCATTCTCACTATTTCTTCAATTTTCACAATATTTTCCTTTGAAATAATATTTATTTGTTTAACTTTTAATTTTATAAAATATGTTTATGTTATTTTATTTTGTAATTGTAACACGAATAACTTACGCATGCCAAATTACATTACTTCAACGAATTATTTGGTGATGGCTGTAATCTGAGGAACTAATACTTTCACATGTTTGTATTACAACATTTTTTATTTACCATTTTTGAGTGAATTTTTTATTTTACTAAATGCTTAAAAGCACTTTTTTCTATCCGTTAAAATGCATACATACATAAAAACAAAATATTATTGTATTGTATTGTATTGATATCTAATTTTATTAAAGGTACTTATACTTTTGATTTCCAAGTATTATATACAACTTTTAAATATATATATATATATCTTAATTGGTAGGTAGTAGGTGTATATATTTATATGTATACATACATAAATATGCCTACCTGTAAAAAGCCAGTAATTGCTATTGACAATAACTGTTATTGAATACCAGTGGCCTTGAAGTGATTTTTCGAAATTATCGAAATATTATTTTTCGGTTGGTATGGATAGAAGTACGAGTATATAGTAGGATTGGAGCTTCGCTAGACATTTGGCTGGTACCACTGATCTTTGATAAGACGCCACCGCTATCGGCATCGACTCTGCCATATGCTCGATATTTTCGGAATCATAGTTTGATGAAGGGGTCGTTCGCATTAAACAGATAAACAGTCAACGATTCCAGGAAATCGGGTTATGAGTGTTGTCAAGCTGGCTATAGCTAGTCCTACTCGACACTCGGTGGGACGTTTTGAAAATTTCTTTTTTTTCTCCATACAAGATCGATCCACCCTATTTAGCATGTTCATTATTGTTCACTGTGATCGCTCAAATGCTTAGCATGTTTTTAAGCACGTTGATAGATATATATATAGTCATTTGTGATTGAACTACTGATCTATTTATTATGCTGATTACAATTATTCCGCAGAGTTGGAATCCTAACGCTTATCCCACAGACTCGAGTTACTATTGGGACAGTGAGTATTCCCTCCATAATATAAACTATTACTTATACAATATACAACTACTGAGAACTTCCGACGACAAAATTAATTTGAATTTAAAGCTCATTGATTATTTTTCAATGATTTAATCGATGGTCGGTTATTTCATGGACACATTTATTTATTTATTTTGTGTTTTTTACAGTATACATAAGAGGTAAAACAGAGTATTCAAAAAATGAATGATAATTACTTAACAACAAAATACGTATTAACACTAAACATAGTAAACGAAAAATCCCACAAAGGCATGGCCTGTTTATGGGTATACAATTAATGTTTATGAACTTTGGCTCCTATAATAAAAAGACAGATATGTATAATATAAAGAAAGAGAAAAGAAAATATTCTGTAAAAGATCAGAAGGTACTTTTTTTATTTTATAGTAATTAAAAAAGGAAATAAAAAATATAAAAAAACATTAAAATATTCCTTATAATTAAAGGGCAACAAAATATATTATGGAAAAAAAAGATTAATTATCTTTAGTAAAAGAAGGATTTTTTTAAAAGTTTGGGATCGATGAAATATAATCGGTAAAAAAGGGATTATAAATTTTTGGGCCTTTATAGGCGTACACAGAGACACGCATATTTTATAATATGCGTGTCTCTGTGCTAGCCTAGTTTTACAATGTGGTTTTTCTAGCACCCGATTCCTTCTTTGACTTAATCTATCTGAATTACTTGTAAATACAGTTTGGTTTTAAAATGTATATTTTAAACAATATATTTGTCTTATTTCCAAAAGTTAAGCTTTAAGGAACAATTGGAAAGAGGGAAAAATGCGATTTTTGTGAAGTGTTATTTTTAAGATTAATTTTTGAACAGTTTCTAATGGTTTAATATGATTGTTGCAAGCTCCCCCCCATACAATTATTCCATGGGAAAGCGATGACTGTACAAGTGCATAACATACCATTTTAATATTATTTATCTGGGCGTAAATACTTAAATACTTACATTATCTCTATATGATAGTATAAAGAAGAATACATTATTTTTTCATGTTGTTTTGTTGTAATAGAAAATCTTTATGGAAGATATTTATGGCGCACGCGCACCACGCATTTGTACGAGGATCTGTTCCTAAATTTGATATAATTCAAAGTAAATAGTGCAACCGCGCCACAGTTTATCTGTTTCTCGTATGAGTAAAACAAGTAGACATTAGTAGAACACATCGCACCTTTAGGACGAAAACGACTCAACTCAAAAAATCAATTTTTTGGGAAATTGCAAAAATAGAAAGTAAATTGTGGACACCTTCGTATTCTTTCGTCGGTTGTTTCGTATTTTTAAAAGTAAGCACCGAATTTTAAGAAAAAAGTTATACCGAAGGCATTCATCTATGAAAAAATAAATGATTATTAGTTTAAACAAGACATTTGTTTAATGAGTCATTATTAGATTGAAAGAAAAAAACAAAAGCACTTTGATGAATGAGATGACATAATTTTTATTAGGTCAGATCAGGTCGCCAAACCATGCGACCATTTATTTACTCACGAAATGACATAAACGTAAATAAGTCACTGAGATTATTGATTATTTAAGTAATAAAATGACGTTAACTTCAAAGTCACTAAGATTGTCGGTTAGTCGGAACGAAACAATCACAAAGCAAAATTTTGTCGTTTTAGTATTTAAAAAAAAAAGTAAACTTGCCATTTGTATCGGGATAAAATCGACTCAACCGGCTTTCGGTCACTATATGTTTGTCTGCGTTGCGTCCTTCACCCAGCAATGTAAACACAACACTGATAGCGTCGCTGAGAAATAAAGAGACCGATGTTACGGGTTCGTCCTATTCCCACCCGAATCTTTATTTTTTAATGCAGAAAGATGGAGAGTGTTTTGTTGTGTTGTGTTTCGTTTTATGATCTAAACTCATTTAAGTTAGTTTTTAGATCATCGTTTTCGTTCTAAAGGTGCAACTTAAGGTTCAGTAATACATTTGGAAAGTATTTTTGAGAAGGTAATTTTAAAGTCTACACACTGTGTAACATTCTCCATTCTGCCTATATTTAAACACCCACATTTCCTTAACTCTGTCATCTCTCGACTTTTGATAAGAAAAAGAGCCGAAACGTTTATTGATTGCGGGTAAAGTTCATCCGTTTTTCACCTACTAATTTAATATCTAATTTTCGTACCCGTTAGTTTAATCGACAATATTTGGAAAATATCTGAATGTTCGCAGGCAAGGCTGGATGTTAATCCATCCCCAGAGATTTACATCTCTGTTGAAACTCTCCTCTCGGAAACACATTTTTGCAAACGGTGTGTGGAAGCCGAGGCTCATGGTCTTATGACCTGTCGTCGTCTGGTTAAAGTGGCCACTTTGCACCCTGCGTCCTTTTTCACTCGATCACCATTCTGCCTGTGTTTGTCTCGCAGGGGACGGCACGCGCCTGTTCGGGGACTCCAACGAACCTTGGGAAATCCTCATCAACCGATGGGCAACTGGATTTAATGAATTCAGGGATGAAGATTTATACCAAGGAAACTGGACTCACAGATACGTACCCAAAAGGAATCCCTCAAAGGTAATCATATTATTTTTTGGCATTTCTACCTAAGAAGTCGCGTTACGAAAAGATTCGTGTGAATTTTTTTATATTGTGATATTTATTTATTTATTTTACTGGGTGAACAAACAGTATGTACTAGTGACGATTCATTCGAATGAAAATAATCGAATGCATTCGATTACCAAATTCATCAGAATGAAAGTCCGAATGCAGTAATTCATTCGAATGCATTAGTGATTGGACTAAATGAATGAATTAGTAACAGTGCAAAACTAATTATTTAGTAATTTCCAAACTAATGAATTCATTCGAATGTAAATAAAGCAATAGGCGTGCGTAAAATTCAACCATTGAAAATGGACCAATGGACGAGCTTTACACCGAATGAATGAATAAAGTAAAGTCATTACGAATTATTAATGACGTGTGCGGTGGTTGGAATAAAATGCTTTTATTTTTTTATAGTTATGTCGGCACAGATAAAGGATAAAGTAAAAAGTATAAATAAAAGTGTATATCAAATAAAAGTGTATAAAGATCTGTTAAAGATCATCCATCTCCCATTACGCTTCCCTTCCTTGCGAGACAAACAGACTTGATTTATCAGCTCGATATGTAATATTTAGTAAACATTGATAACATAAAATAGGAAAGAATTCATTAGTTAAATACCACGATAAAGAAACTTGTATAGCTTTAAAACCGGTCGGTAGAAAAAATAATAAATAAGTTGTTAAAAAGTAAGTTGTGTTTATTTGTTTTATTATTTTGTCTACATATTGACTTGTTATTTCACTAACGCTCAAATCAGAAATGTGTACCCTTAATGTTAAAGCCCTCCGGGCGTAAATAAAAAAAATACTTATTTTTTTTATTTAATAACATTTAGTCAAATGTTTGACCACAAAGTTAATGCTTCCTTCTTCTTCTTATTCTTCTTCAGCCTTATTCTCTCCACTGCCGGATGGCGGATGGCGGATGGCGGATGGCGGATGGCGGATGGCGGATGGCGGATGGCAGATGGCGGCGTCTTCTGAACGCCTCCGTTCCTTCCTATCACCCGATTTCATCATTCACGTTTTACCGACCATCACGGACCCATCTTTTCTGTGGGCTTCCAACACTTCTTTCGTCAGCCCATGGTCTTTACTTTATCATTCTGGGTGTCCGCCCGCCATCATTTTGCCACTCCGAGTGTCCTGCCCACCACCATTTTAATTTTGCTAATGCTCGAAATATTAATACGGTAAAACCTCGAGTCGGCCTTGTGGTGTAGCGGTCAGCGTGTTCGCCTACCGAGCGAGATGTCTCGGGTTCGATTCCCGACATGGTTGACACGAAATATTTATTTAAAAAGGTGTTTTAACACTAGAATATATCGGCGTCCCTGGACTGGTACCTGAAGCGTAAGACTGATCATCTTACCTTCATGTAAAAAAAAAAATGATCAAGATACACCGCGATTGGCGAATCAACGCAGTTCCCTACGCACCATTAGGTGCGGATATGGAATGATGATGATGAAAACCTCGATATAACGGACCTCTATTTAACGAACTAAAACGGACAAAAAATCATGTCAAATGTAAAACCATTAAACACGTCCTGTTAATATTATACACATGGCCGAATTCGAGTGTCGCCGCGTGTCGGCAACTCATTCATGTATGATTATGTATTATTATGGAATCATTTTGCCAACCGGACGAATATAGCACGGAAAGTTTTTAGATTTTAGATGAAGTAATGGTTGTATCGCAGGATAGAGATGATGCGGAAGATACGAGAGGACGGCGTACCTTGCGAAACTTCAAGTGTTATAATTTAAAATCAACCACTTTTAAGTTTGCCGCAGCACGGAAATATGTGAAAGAGCAAACATTAAAAATGGTCGGAAGAATTTGTTCGATGGCCAAGATGCAGACGTAGATTTAAAAGGGTCAAAAGTTTCCGATTTCCGTAGGACAATACGTAATAATGCCGGAGAAGAAGAGAGAGAAGATGTTTTGCAATGGCCAGAAGTAGGTGGAGGTGACCCCGGTCGATATCAAACAGCGACGTCGCTCCGAGACGACCTTGTATAGAACGGACTTTTGGCTTCAACGGACACTCCCTCCGCCCAGTCAGTCCGCTATATCGAGGTTTTACTTTAATACTAATGTATTTCTTTAAGAGCATTTAAAACATCCACAAACAATATCCATATAAAGATCGGTTTGCATTTGCAGATGCTGTTTGATCCGCGGGCGTTCTTGGTTAGATGTTTCGAGTCACTCAATGTCAGATTTAAAGAGTGTTATCTTACTCCAAACTCGTGGTAAGTCAATCGAAGACCATGTTTTAAAAACTTCATTTTTTTAGGGGAGTGTTTAAACTGAATACAACAGTATAACTATGTTATTTATATTGAAACAAAGGGGTACATAACATACATTTAGCAGGTACATAGGAAGCCCGACTCGGGGTGTAATGGAAGAGCGTGGGATCTTCACATAGGGTGGATTATTTAACTTTGATTTAGGATAGTATTAGTAAAAACTGAATAGGTTCTCGTTTATCGTGTGAATTCGGTTCGGAAATTGTACGTACTTTATTTAGTATGTTTGAGTAGATAATATATTTAATGAAATACAATTGCGGATAATGAACTTAAAGTGCACTGCATGGAACTCTAGAATTTTATAAAATGATTTTTTGAGTTTGTCCAAATGTTTGTAGACACGGACTGGATTCAACTCTCTATGGAGCTGTTAATATTATAAGAAGGTAATATAGAAGTCTAGGCAGATGCCTGCAGATCTACAGGACTTATGATCTTGATGAATTATGAGGGAGTTAAGTCCAGTCCTCGTCTACAAACATTTGGATAAACTCAAAATGTTGTCGATGAATTCATCTGTACACGAAGAAGCAAAGAAATTGAAATAAAATTTTCAGGAGTCATAAGCCCCGTAAATGCCTAGACTTCCATATTCCCTTCTCAACAATGATTTCCCTTTCTGTCACAACAAATTTGGATATGAATACAACAGTTTTACTCTGATATTTATATATTTAATGAAATACAATCGGAGATAATATTCTTCTAATGCACAGTATGGAACTCTAGAATTTAAAAACATGTTTTATGTAGGGATATTTAAATTTTGAGCGTGACTGTGACATTTGCTGTTTTGGGACCTTTGTGGTCTTAAGTGCAAGCTATGATGAAACTAGTATGAATGTTTGAATTAAAAAAGCGGTTTTTAAGAAAGATGTGTATAAGTTCTCTAACTCTCTATATTTGGATTTGTAAAAGTATTCAGTAAACACTGCTTAAACGGAATTGTAGCTGACGCGCTACCGACGAGTTAGCGGGTCCACCACTCTTCACGAGGTCGTCCCTTCCGCTGTTTGTGAGGCCGCGGAAACCGAAGGGCGAAACACGAGCGCTGGTTCACTGCAGCGAAAAGCCGCTTCGACTAGAAGTCCCGAAAAGGACTTTTAATTCCAAGAGAGCGCCGCGGCCGGGATCCGTAAGGCGAGAAGTCCAGAAGTCGAATCCGAGGGCAGGCGAAGGACTTGTAGCGTAGTCGGTATCGACGGAGAGTAGAGCGGGAGATGATTCAAACACGAGTGAGCGATTAAGACTGATTTATTTGACGTCGCTGCGTCCTTTTATACACAACAAATCTGCGCGGCCAACACCGCCGGCCAATGGCGGGCGGGAGTAAGCCGACCAATCCCGTCGCGAGAGAGATAGCGCGTTGTCGCCCGCTCTATCTATCTCTCTCTCGCCACGTATAAGGACTACCTCCCCCCGCCACCCGCCCGCACTATGGTGAAGTACGCGCGGTAAGAAACATGTTTTTTTTTTTTTTTTTATATATTTTTTTTTATTTATTTCGAATACAAACAGATGTACAGGTTAAATGAATATTTAAAAATATATATATATATAAAATGTAAACATAGTAGGGCCTGCCATCCAATTATATGTATTCACTAAATAATACTGTAATAAAGCGACGACGGCTTGAAGTTTAAACTATATAAATAATAAATATACTATATATTAAAATAAGATAAATATGGACAAAACAAGGAGATAGTGGAAAGGAAAAGAAGGAAATTGATAAGGAGTGGTAAAGGATGATTGAAGGAAAGTGAGAGTGGAAAATTGCATTTGATTTATTGATTAAACGAATTATGAATGAAGAGCATGAATCAAGCCTATTAATTCTCTTCTGTACATATTGTATGGAGTGTTAAATATATCAAGACTATTAAATTTTTTGTTAAATGTTTCACATATACGAGGGATTGTAGAATGTTTCCGATGATTAGTTTTAAATTTACGAATATAGAAAATATCAGAGAGTCTAGTTGGCCTGGAGGGGACACGGTAAGCAAGTAGATTAATGAGTTCCGGGGAATCGAATTTATTATTGACAATTTTATAAAGCAGGATCTGATCAAACATATCTCTTCTGTGTGCTAATGAAACAAGGTTATAAAATTTTAATGAAGCTAAATAATTTGGAAAATGCAAATGAAATTTGTATTCTAGTTTTTTCAGGAATTTTTTTTTAACATTCTCGATTCTATTAATATTTAATTTATATACAGGAGACCAGATAGCAGTGCAATATTCAAGATGGGGGCGTACGTATGTTATGTAAAGCAATATAAATGAACCTAAATTTTTAAAAGATTTACACAGCCGCATGATAAATCCAGTCATTTTGTATGCCTTGTTAATTATAGTTTCTATATGACTATTGTAATTTAAGTTTGAGTCCAAAATAATTCCCAAGTCACGTATTTCGTTTACTTCTCTAATTGTTTTTTCATTTATCATATAGTCATATTTTATTTTATTTTTATTACGAGTGAAAGATATTTTGTAACATTTAGACACATTGATATAAAGTTTGTTTTCAACACAGTAATTCGATAATGCATGTAAATCTTGTTGTAACTTTGAACAATCATCTCTACACTTGACTTTAAGGTAAATTTTTTTATCGTCAGCATAACAAAGGTAATAGGCATTTTTGAAACATAACTGAATATCATAAATATAGGCATTAAATAAAAGTGGCCCAAGGTGTGATCCCTGTGGTACACCAGACGGAATGGAGATGAAATCAGATTGATAGCCTTCAATCATAATTGACTGAAGTCTATTATCTAAGTAAGAGATAAACCATCTGTATAAGTCACCGTGAATTCCCAGATATTCTAATTTACGCATAAGAATTCGGTGATCCACCTTATCAAACGCTTTAGAATAATCTGTGTATATGACATCAACTTGCGTTCTGTCATCCATATTGGAAGTGACGTATTCGGTGAAATTTACCATATTGGTTAATACAGAGCGCCTCTTCAGAAAACCATGCTGAAAATTTTGTATATTTTTAAGAATTTTTGGATAAATTTTATCATAAACCATGAGCTCAAATAATTTTGAAAAAACTGAAAGAATTGAAATGGGACGGTAATTTTGAATATTATCTTTAGATCCAGATTTGAAAATAGGGACTATTATTGCTTCTTTAAATTTTGTAGGGAAAGTTTTTTCGTTAATTGATCTATTAAAAATAATAGTCAAGGGTAGTGACAGTGAGTGCGCGCATTGAAAAACGAAAAAAGGAGCAATCTCATCATTTCCACTTCCCTTGTTTGGGTTAATGTTGAGCAGATATTTCGTGACCTCTTTTATCTCAAAAGATGCATTACCAATTGAGTTGTAATCATTGAGTAAATTTGGCGTAGATGAAATATTAAGAGGTTGATCATTAGTATTATTGCTAGGTGATTCATAAGATGTTTTAAAATATTTTAAGAATAGATCGCAGATCTCCTTTCCCCCTGTACCAGATGTCTCTCCATAATGCATAGTTTGAGGTATATTACCTCTTTTGTTAACATTTTTTGCAAATGACCAGAGTTTCTTAGTATTACTTGGAATTTCTCCCTCTACTTTGGCAATGTATATCGCGTAACATTCTTTTTGCTGAGTTTTTTGACGTGACCGGAGCATTGAAAATTCTATGTAATCGAGTGGGTTTTGATATTTAATCCATCTTCTATGAACTTTGTGTTTATTTTTTATTATCTTGATTAAGGCAGATGAGTACCAAACGGGATATTTGTTTTGTTTAATTGACTGCTTAGGAATAAACCGTAAAATAGTATCTTTGAGTATTACATAAAAAGCGTTCACGGAATCATCAATAGACTCAGCATCGATTAAAACCGACCAATCAACCTCGCGTAGATAAGAATTTATGATTGAGTAATCCGCCCTACGAAAAAGAGTGATTTCTTTATGCGGTATAATTAGAGAGGGAGATACTTCTATTCCGATGTCTATATGTAATGCTGGATGGTGAGTATCTACTACTATTTATTATTTATCAAATAAGGGAAATGCGATATATTTATAAATTTAATAATAAAATCCTAATTCTATAGGCCTCGGTGTAACGAAAGCCACCCCCGAAGTTAACAAAATAAAGTCTTTATTAGGGAGGTGGCATTTCGTGTTACATATACCGAGGTTTCTACACTGTTCATTATTCAAGAGGCCCCAGGAAGGTCTGCTGAGTCTATACGACGTCCGTAACATGAATGGTTACGCAACATTTACTTTATGTGTTTGTGTATGGCACATTTTACTGGATTGCAGCGTTAGATTTATTTGCTGCCTACTAAGCCCTGGCTTTAGATATTGCAATTACCCTACTGTGGGTATGATCTTTTTTTCTCCGGCCGAATAACAGCTAAACTGTCACCAAGGACACACACGTGTTTTTACATCCCGAATAATTTGTTTTAGGGATCAATAATACACTGTGTCGTGTTATCGCATAATAATGTGAAAATCAGGAAGGCCATCAAGTGCCGATCTTTCCTGACTATAGAATCTGATCCTACCTGCCACGAGAGAAGTTTGAACAATATGGTGCCCAGAACCCCAGTACAAGGTGGGTAATTGCATTCCTTTGTATTGGGGTTCAGTGGCAAAGAATGTAAAGATAATACAAATCCGCGAACCGGCGATTCGAGCGTCCACCAGCTTGTGGCTAGTGGTGCGATCACCTATAACAGATTATCCAAAACACTTTTTGAACTGCCAAAAGTGGGTGGCGCTACATAGTTGTAGAAATGATAATTATTTGGGAAATTCTCTAAATCGACGTGGACTATTTAGTCCATTGAGGACACACATACGAACATTGCCTTTTATTCATTTCAGGTCGATACAAGTACCCTTCGCAGTTAGACCATCATATCCGAGAGATTTAATATGTGTAAAGAATGCCCAGAAGAATCGATACTATCACGGAAGATGCATAGGAGAGTAAGCCTGACGCCTGACGCCTGACGCCCTTCCATCGACGTATAATTGATAAAGGGGTGTTACTCCCTTACTAAGTAAATCTCAGCTTGAGTAAATATTCGGCAAAAGATAACAAACATATGAATATTTGTGCGAGCGCATAAGCGAGAATGATTAGCAAGGAAGGCAGGAAAGGAACCTATGAAATGAAACGCCATCTATTACGCGGTTGTAGCGAGTTTAATCATGTTTAATTATACGCCATTACCCTCAATGCATAGTTCAATAATATAAATTATACGATATAAATTGAAATTTGCGATTTACTTTGTTTAATTTTTTATTTGTTTTGTTTACATTTATGAGCACACACTATTTATAGATGGATACATATTTTTCACCATATTTAAAATATATTCAAGTTCAAGCTATTCTTTAATTTTAATTGTATAATTTTTCTGTATTTTCCTACTTTAAAGTAATATTTTTCAAACCATTTTATCTGGTTTGGTTGAGTTTTTCTTTTCTATCTTCTTAATAATATGTTTCAAAGCATCAAAAGCAAAATAATATATGTCAATTATTTTATATGTATACAGTATTATAGGTGTACTCTTTAATTTGAATATTAATTAAAACTAATGTCTGAGCACCGGATGAGAAACTATTAATCAATAGTTTATCGGGGCAAAATGCGTTTATGATAGTTTGTTTTCTTTTTAAAATATATTAATACTGTAATAATGTTTTTTTTTTTAAGAAGGTCTGGTTTGGTAAGGTTTGTTTTTTTAATCAGGAAGTTAAGATCTACTAGAAATTGGACATTACAAATGTTTTCTTTCACCAAAAAACATTAAAGCTTTTGATTTTACGGTGGAGTTTCTCGAAGATGTATGAAAAAAAAGTTAACTGAAAGCAGTAAAGCTATGGTTTCCTAAGACAGCGGTACCGTCACAGAGCGGCCGTCACGGGACGGTGGATGACGTCATTAAAACGTTGACTGTGAGACGTAAAGACGTTACAGGTTTATGTGATCACGCGGTTGCAAAAGCCAATCATGATTGCAACCGGCAACAGATTTCCGGTTGCCAGGGAAGCCATGTTTTTTGACGTGTGGCGCGTTTGGGTTACAAATGGCAATTGTACAAAAACATACTGTTTGTCATTCCTACCGATCAATCCAATCATGTCAATCGACGCCATAGAATGCTTGTAACTTGTGAGTCAGCGATTCGTACTAGAAACGCCAGTTAAGCCGGCGTTCAGATGTGTATTTTGATCACTCACCGACCAGAACTCGTGCCGATGTAATTTCGAAGTCTCGGTGGAAATTTTCATATCTGCAAAATTTTGATACTACGATATGCAAAAATATATGTTTTTAACTAGTTTTATAGACAATATTTTGAGTTTGTCCAAATTTTTGTAGACAAGGACTGGATTCAACTCCCGGAAGTATAGAAATTGAAAAAATAATATTTTCAGGCGTTGCCTAGTATGTAGGTGAAATAATTCAATTAGATGAATCTCACCCGCATAAATAAAGGTTTCAGCTCGTTAACTTCACAAACATCAACAGATGAAAGAATTGAAGGTATAAAGATGTTTAAATATAGGCAGAATGGTGAATGTTACACAGTGTGTAAAGTGGCCACTTAAACCAGCCATTGACAATCATAAGCCCCGTAGATGCCTAGACTTCTATATTACCTTCTCTTAAATGTTCTTCATCTCTGTTGTGATAGTTTTAAAGTATATTATATTTTCTATTATATAATTTTTTTTAACTACTGAATTTCATCATTAAATAGGTATTTGAAGCACTAAAATTTGCATTGTAATTATTCCATAATGTTAACGTATGTATTATGTGAAAATAAATTTGATATATTCCATGTTTATATTTTGTGTGAAATAGAACCAGAACTCTGGATGAGTGCTTTCCACGACAATAGATGGTCGCTCTCGTAAGTAAGACAGATCACTTACTTAGTTAACTTAAGTTACGAGTATAACGAATAATCATCTGCTTGATCAGAAACGCCATACTGATGTAATGTTCTCCAAGTGTGAGGTCTTTAAGAATTTAGGGTGAGGTTTCAACAATATCCGACTGTCAATACAGTTAGCGAGACTACTGGCTTTCCAATGAAAGCCAGTAGTCTCGCTAACACGCTGGTTCCATTTACATTCGTTACATTTAACATAATTTAAATTATTGTATTAAGTGTAAACAATTTATTTGGTGTGTGCATAAGTGTCATACACTAATATATAAAGAAATTGACAATATTTCTCAACTTAATGTTTGTTTACCCAATAAAATAAATAAATAAAATGATCTTGTACTTAATTTTTGGGAAGGGCGCTCGTTTTTTGATATCTTCCAACTTCTTAACAAATAATTTACCCGGTGCAGAAATGTCTTATGTTACATGTCGGTCTAAATGCCAAAATACGTACCAGATTACGTTTTCCCAGGTAGAAAGCATATCACAACCAGGCCCGAAAACATGTCTTTTCTTAATATCGCCAGAGTCTCACACAATTCACACAAAATAATAGTAATTTATTTATCGGAAACAGCGGTCGCGCATGCTTAATGTCCTAATGGACAGCCGCTCGCTTAGTTTGATGCAGTTTTACAAACTGATTTGAGAGGATGCGAGGAAAAGGTTATTTTTTAAAGCCATCGTTATGTAATATTTAATTAATGATTATAATTTATGCATATTAATACTGCAGAAAAATATTAATTTAGTAACCAAAATCATTTTACAAAAACAAGGCTTTTTTAAAAAAAAATCTAAAATTCAACCCCTTCGCGGCAAACCTTACCCTTAAATTTTTTAATATTTATTTTTCCCCTCTTAAACACACTCTGGAACATCTTTTCCGCTGGCCGTTTTAATCATTTCATTTTTTTTCTCCATACACGATCGATCCACCCTTCGTGATCAATTTCCTTCGTGTTACAAAAATAATTAAAGATACTTGTACCAATGCAGTGCCCTATGTATCATTAAGGTGCGAAAAGGAAGTGATGAATGAAATATATAATTTATTCATGTTTTTAGCAAAATATTTGTATTCATATCAGCCTTTCGTCGGCATTTAAATGCTGTTTTCCGTTTCCCGACAACGTAATGCATGTTTTCAGTTCAAATAATATACTATATTTATTAATATGATATGCCTACCCGTAGTGTCCATGTAGGAAGTCGTTCCTTAGACATTCACATTGTAACACTTCTTTGTTCAAAATCGTACACTTAAAACATTTCCGTCCTATGGGAGTTATTATGGAAATTTTGCTTGAACAATAAGGAAAAATTGTATTTTTTTCTTCATTTTATTACTAAAACATTTATGTTTGTAAGTGAAAATTATTTATGAAAGTTCATTGTAATTTATTATATAAATAAAAGACGAGTGATACTTAACTCGCTTTCGCGACATCTTCGAGACTGGTATCTTTATTAAGGAGTTCAGTGTATTTATACAAAATAGAGGTAAGGATAGAGAATTCAAAATTATATGAAAGTAAATTAAATAAAATTATTTTTATCTTAAAGATCATTATCAATTTTGTTTTCGGTTAACTAATGAGTTGATATAATGCTATTTTAATGAGTTTAAGTATATACTAAAAACGAAAAAGGGGTGCTGCGTTGGTTTGGACATGTAGAGCGAATGGACAGCGAAAGAACGTCTAAAAGGATCTACGATGCGAATGTTGATGGATGCAGAAAACGAGGAAGACCGAGAAAGACATGGCAGGATCAAGTCCATCAAATACTTAAAGATGGACATGTCAAGAGTAGGAATAATCGGCGTGCGTGCATGCAAAGATAGAGTGATATCCTATCTGCCTTCCCCTGCGGGGAAACGGCGTGATGGTTTGTTTGTTTGTTTGTTGTTCCATTTAAAAATTAGCCTAAAAAAATCAATAATTTTGATGTAATCATATTACTAACGTTATGATTTTCAAAGTTTTGTATTTCTGAACGTTTGAACTAAAATGTTGACCGCCCGCGCCCGTAAGAAAACCAAGGATTTTTGTGTCCAATTTCCCGTAGGGCTGAAATTTCTCATTTTAGCACAGAGTACCCGGACACGTCGTCATCGTCGTCATCGTCGTCAGGCGACCTCCGTGGTGTAGTGGTCAAGACGCTTGACTCACGCGCGGAAGGTTCCGGGTTCGATTCCCGGTGAGAACATAAAAATTAAATGTGCTCTCAAGCCTGGGGGTGTTCTGTGATGTAATTCACCACTGTAATTAGGCCTCCTGACCTGTTGTGGTGCAAAAAAAAAATCCCTTTCCGCACCTAATGGGGCATAGGGCACTGCATTGGTTAGCCAATCGCAGCGTATCTTGATCATTTTTGTTACATGAAGGTAAGATGATCAGTCTTACGCTTCAGGTGCCAGTCCAGGGACTATAAAAAAATTCTAGGGGGAAAAACCCCTTTAAATGAATATGTCGAAAATCACATTATACGCTTACAGGGCTAAAAGTTTAAAACTAGGCGGAATATTTAGTCTATCAAGCATTTGGTTCAGAGTCAAGCATCTTAACCACTACGCCGCAGAGACTGCTATTCTGCAACATATGATCGGGGTGTGCTGCATAAACTTTTGACAATTCAGTGCCCTTTGCACCATCAGGTGCCTTTTATTTAAAAAATTATTCATTTTATTTATTTATTTAACTTTTTGTACATAATGTTATTTGTACATTGGCGGGCTTATGGCCAAATGACAATTTCCAACCAACCAATAAAATAAATTTTATTTTTATAATTCAAGTTACAGATCATATTCAATAGAAAAAGAAATATTAAAAAGCTAAAGATACAAAAAATTTAAATAAACGTATTTGTTTATAAATTAACTTATATCAAAACTATTACTCAATGGGAAAAGGGAAAAAAGAGGAAAAAGGAAAAGAGGAGAGATTAAGGAAGAGAAAGGAGATGTTTCTTCAGACGTGATTTAAAAAGAGATAATGTATTAACATCTTTGATGGTGGATGGGAGATGATTCCACAGTCGAGCCGCACGGACACTATATGAGTTAATTAATATTGCTCCATTTGATGTACTATTTTTATTTTTTATATAAAAAGGAATAACCCGCTTAGCCTCTATTTTGAGGCTTGTCAGCAGGTGGGATGGAGGGGATATGGAAGGAGGTAATGTAAAATACACCACAACACCCAGACCAATTGAGAAAAAAATGTTTCTTGGATTTTTTCTTGCAAATGGCGGGAATCGAACCCGCGGCGCCAGTTTCACAGTCGGCCGTCTAACCAACTGCGCCGCGGCAGTGCTCTATGCACCATGGGTAGCGGAGAGGGGTGTGACGATGGTGAAGATAACTTACCCATACTATTAATTTATAATAAATATAAATTAATAAGAGTACTTAACGCCTCAAATATGTAACATAGGTGAGGTATTGCGTACTAAGATTAATTACCCTAATAAACCGTCAAAGCCAAACAGCCTTTAAAGGAACTCCTTAAGAAGAAGTAGGTAGTAGGCACCTCCAATTCATTTATTTAAAACCGAATTGTTGTTCGGCGGGAAACACGTTAAGTTTCCTATAAACGATGGTGTTTCTATTGGAATGGTTTTTTTAATTTTTAAGCCAATCAACAGGCCCTAATAGATTGGCATTAATGAGCATTCTTAAAATCTACTTAAATTAACAAAGTGTATAATTAACAAAAGGTATGTATGTATATAGCATAATCTAGGCGGAAATGGCAAGTGTGACATCGCGAGTCGGGAGTCAGGAGAGACAACACCGCTCGCTTCTTAAATGCCCGCCCTCGCTGTAGGAACACATCGACAGTACCGTTTAGTGAGATTACGGTCACTGTTCCGAGGATCCTCGGCAGAGGGGAAAAGAATCCGACGTTAGTTTTATAATTAGCAAAGACAGGATTGGTACGCAAGTTACGGCGAGGTACATTAAGGTTTATCTGAGCGAGGATATCATGGGCATCCATACAGTTAGATATTAATTTGTGTAAGAATATCAAACCGGCCAAAACCCTTCTGAATTCTAAACTGAAGATACGAAAGTACTCTAGACGATCATAATAGTTGATTATGAAAGTATTTGATCCGATTCTAAATATAAACGATTATTTAAATTTTCGATGTACCGATTCAATCTGCGTTTTATGAATATTATAATTAGAAGACCATATTATAGAATTACATTTAGACTAACTACGAACAAATATATATATATATACGTGTTTTATTAAACTGTTTTTTCTTTCTTGAGATAATTATGTGGGGAATTCGTGGGCAATTCGTTTTCTCCCTATTTGGGTAATTTGATCTAGATTTTTGTGGAATTTGGAAAATTAGCTTTGGCAACGCTGCTAGCATCCCTTCCACCATATATTAACATGAAATAAAAACTGGCTAGAATCGTGAGTATAGCGAGGGTCCAGTATCGGTAATTTTGCCATTTATGCACATATAATATTACTATATTTTTTAATTTAAACAAAATAGACTTCTAGAAGGTCTAATCATCCCCGATATTTCGAGGGGACGTTTGTGGGCTCTTAAGAAGAATTTAAACTAATTTTGTTAATAACCTACCTTAGGATTATCTTGCGCTTTTTTATCAACAACTTTTTTGCTCAAAACCGTTATTATTTTGAAAGATAATAAAACAAAACGCAATCAGTCGTTTGTACTAGCACCTTATGTGCTCATTCGACTGTCATTGTTTTCATTTTCCGTTACAAAGAGGATCCCCGAATATCGATTTTATTTATAATAATATTAATGTTTGAATCACTTACCATCAAACTATCGACGTGTTAGCTAAAGTTAAATTAATAAATAGTAAAATGTTAAAATCCCCGCATTTTCCCCGCATAATACCAAACCCCACAAAATACCCAATCGAGTTGAGATTCCCCGCAGGTTGGGGAATTCCCCACAAATAGGCAACCCTGGATGCTAGTCCAAGAAATGAAAAAATAAGAGATTTACTCGATTTAGAGATTATAAAAAAAAACAAAAAAAATATTTTTTTGGAAAAATTTTATAAGAATTTTTTTTAAGCTTACCGTGAGGAATGATTCTCTGAAGTTTTGCGGTCTGGCCCTGAAACACCGCGGATAGAGCCGTCGATACACACAAAAAGTTTTCTAGAAGTATCAATTTTATTGATTCGCTTTTTAGTTACTTCGAAATAAACTTATGTATTTATTTATTTATTCGAAATAAACTTATTAGAAGATGAATGAACTGTGTGATAGTATGAAGGATAAGGGTTTAGATGTTCTTTGTATAAATGAGAGCATGAAAAAGGAGAGTGGATCGCTGGAGCACAATGACAAGCTCATGCTGTGGTCTGGTGTGCCAGAATCAGAAAGGGCAAGTCGGGGGGTTGCGGTGATGCTCTCTCTTAGAATGGTAGAGTGCTTGAGTGAGTATGAATTTGAGAGCGCCAGACTCATGTGGATCACCTTTAAGATTGGAATAACGAGCATTATGTTCATTATCGGATATGCCCCAGTCGATTCGGCAGGTGAAGATGTGAAGCGTGAGTTCTGGGAAAATGTAAGGGAAGTATTTGCGAGGAAAAAACCGAACGAAAGAATAATTCTAGCCGGTGATCTGAATGGATGGGTGGGTGCTCGTCGAGATGGCCTCGAAACATCCCTTGGAATGTATGGCGATTCTAGGATAAATGGAAATGGAAAAAGTTTGCTTGAAGTGTGTCTCGAGTGGAACCTTTTTGTTTCGAATACCTTTTTTAATAAAAAAGGTACACATGGGAAAGAGGGAACGAAGAACGATGATTGATTACGTGGTTGTTGACTCTAGATTAAGAACAAACACAACCGATACCCGCGTGTTTCGGGGCGCTGAAATGGAATCTAATCATTTTCTTGTTGTAACACGAGTGATTCTATTTCGTGGATGGCGCTCACGAACGAAAACTGTGACATCTTCGTCTAGAGTCAAGGTTAAAAAGCTGCAAATCGAGAATGTTAGAGTGAAGTATGAACGGGATTTAAACGAAAGTTTAGGAAAGAATGAGAAAGAAGTCAATATCGACCAAATGTGAGAACGATTGAAATCGTGCTTGTGTGAATCGGCAAAGAGTGTTTGCGGAATGGCGTCTCGAAGAGGAAAAAAAGGAGATGCATGGTGGGATGATAGTATTAAAGACCTTGTAAAGGAAAAAAAGGATGCATGGATGAAGCTTAAAGCAATTAGTGACATCAATAGCAGCGAGTATGAAAGAGCGAAAAGTAGTTATAAAGTATGCAAGAGGTTGGTTAAGGATGGAGTGAAAGAACGCAAAAAACGACTAAACGAAGAGGAAGGTATAAAAATGTCCACTCATTTTCATGAAAATATAAAACTGTTTTGGAAAGAGGTGAAATAGACAAAGAACTCAGAAACTTTTACGCAGCAACCTAGTAAATGTGCGAAACACAATACACATAGTAAATGTGGCGCAGCCAATAAAAGCGCAGTAATTGCTAATAAAAATATGTCAATCGAAGCTAAACTGGCAGTGCACAACGAAGTTTTAGTCCCACACTTATGTGTGAAAGTGAAACATGGTACTGGCAGAGGAAGGATAAAAGGCGAGTGAACGCGGTTGAAATGCGAGCTCTTAGATGAATGTGTGGGAAATCAATGTATGACAGGGTTACGAATGATGAAATCAGACGAAAGTGTAAATCTGAGGCAAGTATAATTGATAAGAGTAAGAAAGGGTCTCTGAGATGGTTTGGTCACGTAGAACGAAAGAATGCTAAAACAAGTATATATGGCGAAAATGAACGGCAACGTGAGAAGAGGACGACAAAGATCAATGATCAGATAAACCAAAATCTTAAGTCTGGTCATGTCAAAAGCAGACAGAACCGAAGGGCATGTATGACAAGATGTATGAATGTGGAAGAGGCTAGGAATGTATGCCAGGATAGACGTTTGTGGCGGTCCATTCTCTCTGCCTACCCCTACGGGGAAATGGCGTGATGGTAGTAGTAGTATTTATTTCCTTAAAAGGCAGGCATTAAATAATTATTTTTGCAGGTTTATTTTAATTAAGTGTTTCTGTAATTCTTCGTTTCTAAGGAATTTCTCGCGTCATTTATCAGCACGAACGAAAGCGTCAGTTACTCGTTACTCGTCTGTTGTCTGACCAAAAGTTTGCTACGATTTAGTTAAAACAAAATGAGCGGGCCGCGCATTATAACTACGAGTTTACAAATAATATCGAGGCATATTTGCTCCAGACACTTTCGGCGAGGACGTCCTTTACCAGTCGATTCCTCGACGATTCCCTCCAACATAATGTGCGGAAAAGATCATGTCCCAGCATATGACCCATCCGTTACGTGCGCCTTTCCGGTATGTTGTTTAGCAAGTGCCGCAAAAGCTCAGAGCACCAAACTTCTGAGTTTTGAGAGTAAGTGCTTAAGCACTCCTTAAGGAGAATATTAGGTGGTTCGATTTTATAACTGACATTAAAGCCATGAATGGACGCAGCGGCCTCCTATGACGAGCGTCTCGAGGATGCGGCGGTGGATCTGGCTCGGACACGTGCTGCGCATGCCTCGGGAGAACTTCACCCCGAGTTGCCTATTTTTTAAACCAGCGGGCTCACGCCGTCCTGGAAGGCCGTCGATGTCGATCTTTCAGCTTTATTCGGTGGAACTAAGGAGCGCTGTATCGATCGGTAGGAGGCGAGAGTGCCGGCTGGCGATAGGGTCTCCCGGAGGCAGCCGGTCATGTCCACACGCTCCACTGAGGAGCCGATGGGAAAAAGAAGAAAAGAAGTATACGGTAATGGTGCGACATTCTCGTGTCGTCTATTGTGAGGGATTCGAGCTTTATCAAGTTTTCTTTGTCTAGATCTTATACTATAATATAAAATATGAAAACGAGTTGATCGTTTTTCGTCCAAGTCACTTGGCATATTATCCAAAACACATTTGCAATGTGTAATATTTTCGTCAGGCTTGGCTCGCTCTTCCAAGGTTAGGTTAGGTTAGGTTCGGTTAGGCTGGCCACTGCTGTATGGAAATGTTAACCAGGAACCGAAGTAGCGTCATCCTGTAATGAGGCAGAGATCGTATCAGTTCACCGGAGACAACGGACACGTCATGACACTAGAAAGAGCCGGGCAGAATGATTTATGTTATCCAGCGTATAAAGTGGTTGTACTCCTAATTTAAAAAATACCAATTACGCATTTTAAATAAAAAAGAGACTGCTTATTTTTTATCAATTACATGTACACACTAATAAAGTACATATTTAAATTAAATTAACAAGATAAATTATTACCATTAAGATAAAATTATTGTAAAAATTAATTCATCGATATAAAAAACATCTTAGAAACACGCGTAAACATAAATAAAATACGAATTTAAATCAAATTAACAATTCGAACCATTAAAATTGAAGTATTGTAACAACAAACAAAGAAAGACGGATTATTAAATTATTGTAAAAAATAATATATTGATATATTAAGTTCGAGATTAGCTAAAATTGACTAATTTGCTTTCCTTCCATACTTTTATTTACTTTTTATATATCTTGAAATTTTTTGTTTTTCACTGTGTATTTTTGTATTATTCAATTAACTACTCACTGCTATTTGGCATATATTTATAACTCTCATTTCTTACTACAATATTGAGTGAGTTTCTAGAAACCATATCTCTACAATAGTTTCAATTATGTTTTTATACATTTTTTTCTTAAGATTTCGATGATACTTTTATTCTATTATTCGTATAATTAATTATGTATGAATCTTTATCTGTATAATGAGTATTTTAATATTTATTTCTGATTTTGTTCCATTGTTTTCTTTGAAATTTTATTATTTACTAGCGGACCCGACAGACGTTGTCCTGCTCGAACGTTGGCTTGCCTGCTATTAGCTTGAAAAAAGACTTTTCATTAATAAGCAGGTACCTAAGTACTTGTTTGTGATTAAATTCCAAAACTAAAAAAAGATAATATTCGAATATTAAATTTTAATAGGTACCTAGGTAGGTACCTACTTGTTTATGGTTGAATTCCAAAACATTAAATATGGCATTCTTTTTGCAAACGTCGAACTCCGGTCTTCTTTCCAACAGAGGGGTGTACTTATGTAGGAATACGGTTTAAAAAATGTATTGAATTGAATTTTATTTAAGTATTACCAAAAATCCAGTAAAAATAAATAAATGGGTAGAAATTATAAGGAATTTAAGGAAAGAATCTGATTGAGATCCACAAAAAACAAATGCTGTTTGTAAACATTCAAAAACAAACTTTTTATACACAAAAAAACATCCAATTTCCATTTTTTTGTAAATGCATTCTCTTCGAATGCAACTCTGGTAGATCGATGAATAAAACATTTATGCTCCTTACTTCTATTTTACATATAAGATTGAAGATTTTAATATCTACGAACACGCACAGCGCAAAGATCTATATTTCTCTGAAAACCGCACGTAAATCGGTTGAGCCGTTCAGGAGGAGTTCAGTGATATCACACGTACAGAGGAATTTTATATATGAAGATACTTTATTTTTCTAGATTGTTAATTTATTGCATCACATGTAATTATAATTTAATTCAATTTATTTGGCTACGTATTTTTTATTGCTAATTATTATATCTCGACACGGGTACAGCCTAAAAAGCCTAAAAGTTCATTAATATTTAAACGAGTGTAATTTTAAATAAATAAATATGTAATAACGCATCTTGTATAAGTGTACCTCTTCTTAAACCTAAACAATCCAGTGTCAAAAATGTCAATCTCTACGTTTTCAATGCTGTTGCATAATCTACACATTCGTGATATTGGATTTAAGGACACATTATTCTTAAACAAATCTACGTAGAATGGCCTTAAGGAGCATTTCGGAGGAAGCCTACCGTGGCGCATTCGACGTCTGAAAAAATCACTAGGGGCCGACGCATCGACGAAGGAAGAGCCAATTTTGAAGAATTTCGGTGTGTTGTAACAAAAAGTTCTATAATTTCTTCGTTAACGACTCACTGACATTACTTTCCGGAAACACCGTGAATATACACACACATAGACTACACGCCGTGCCACTGACTAGTAATCATTTGAATGAAATTAGATTTGTTTTACGGCCTGTATTTTTTACTAGTGGTTCATCTTCTGTTCTAATTCGCTAATTGCTTCCAGCGCAATGTTACTGTAGCGCTCTTAAGGCGTCCCATGTACGTAAAACTTCCGACAGCAAACCGGTACCCAATATAATCTTACTTTATTTTATTATTGCCAATATGTTCATTACGACCGTAACTGTACAGCAGATCCAATTCGGTGGATCCGCAGAACATTTATATACACAACGTGTTGATGCATTTTTCCTGACATTCATTCAATACCTACATATAAATTACTACAGCTATGGAGACTATTTCAAGAGGGATATAATATGAACATCTCGACATTCACTAAGTCGAAGAACCGCCACTGGTTGGTTTAAACACTATTTGTCATTCGCCATTTTCTGTCTAAATTTGAACATCCAAATTGCTTCAATTCTTCCGAATTCCCTTCTCTAAAATATTCTCCATTCCTTTTCTAACATTACAATCTTGATGAATTAATGTTGTCAAAAAACTACTACTACTACTACCATCACGGCATTTCCCCGTAGGGGTAGGCAGAGAGAAGCTAGCTGGCTTCTTCCACATTCATACACTTGCCCTTCGGTTCTGTCTGCTTTTGACATGACCAGACTTAAGATTTTGGTTTATCTGATCATGCCACGTCTTTCTCGGTCGTCTTCGTCTCACGGCACCGTTCATTTTCGCCATATATACTTGTTTTAGCATTCATTCGTTCTACGTGACCAAACCATCTCAGAGACCCTATCTTAATCTTATCAATTATACTTGCCTCAGATTTACACTTTGGTCTGATTTCATAATTCGTAACCCTGTCATACATTGATTTCCCGCACATTCGTCTAAGAGCTCGCATTTCAACCGCGTTCACTCGCCTTTTATCCTTCCTCTGTCAGTTCCATGTTTCACTTCCACACATAAGTGTGGGACTAAAACTTCGTTGTGCACTGCCAGTATAGCTTTGATTGACATATTTTTATTAGCAATTACTGCGCTTTTATTGGCTGCGCCACATTTACTATGTGTATTGTGTTTCGCACATTTACTAGGTTACTGGGCCCAAGTGTGGATGTCGCGCTCGTGCCACTGTAGGTGCGATCTTTTTCTCTCCGGCCTGATAACATCATCCGGACTGTCATCGAATGTGGATGTGGTCTTGATATTTTCAACGTGATTGCTTATAAGTAATTTTAGTGCACAATAAGTGTATAGTTGACCACAGTACATCCGCTCTACAGAGCCATAGCTTACGGCGAGAGAAGTCCGAACATTTAGATTGGAAGATTTCCCATTACGAGGTAAGTAATTGCACTCGTTAGTATCGGGGTTCGGTGGAAAAGTTCGTGAAGATAACACAATTGCAGCTCCGAAACCGCGAGCCAGCAAAACCCGCAAATCTGGCGAGTGGCTTAATTCCATACTGAATAGAACGACTCGCTGAAAGTAGAATACAAATGTATAAACAGGTTTATCTGACATACTTTGAGATATATTAACATTCTTAATTAATCTATCCGATATATTTATATTTTGGTAGTAAAAGTTGTAAGTAAATCACAATTAGAATTGGGAATCAAGTTAGAGTAGAATGGGATTCGAACCTCGGACCGCTGA